>NC_080166.1:57210231-57317759 GCF_950295315.1 Erinaceus europaeus
TTATTACTTAATTTTTAAATTAACTTTATTTATTTATTGAGTAGAGACAGTCAGAAATGAGAAGGAGCTAGAAAGGAAGAGAAACAGAGAGACACCCGCAGCCCCTGCTTCACCACTCAGAAAGCTTTCCCCCCTGAAGGTGGGGACCAGGGTCTTGAACCTGGAGCCTTGCACACTGTGATATGTTCTGTCAACCAGGTGCACCACTGCACCAGCTCCACAGATCATTCTCTTTATGCTTTATGCCATCTATCCTGGGCTGTGCGTGTCACGCCATCATCATCCTTATGAGCAAAACCCCTGTAGTTCTGTTATTTAATTCATCTGATGCTAATATTCATCAGAGTGTTTGTGAGATGCAGACGGAAGGTGAAATTATCTATTGACAAGCTTCCAGTACACGTGCTCTGGCTTTCAATCATGTAGTCATTTCTTCAATTATTTATTTTAATTTCCTAAAGCAAAGGTCACAAGAACACATCTTTCCTTGAATGAATAAGCACTAGGGAAATCATTGAAGGCCACAGCGCTAAAACAAACAGTAATAATCCATCTTCTGACGTGTGCTGAAAATGCAAGAAGCCTTAGGAATAACGGATTTTGTCAGGAATATGCAAAGAATAAAACAATGGGCCACATGGTGGTGCCCCTGGTTAAGCACACACATTACAGTGCACAGGGACCTGGGTTCAAGCCCCCGGCCCTCTCCTACAGGGGGAAAAGCTTCACAAGTGGTGAAGCAGGGCTGCAGGTCTCTCTGTCTATCTATTTCCCCTCCCCTCTTCATTTGTGTCTCTATCCAATAATAAATAAATACATACATACATACATACATACATACATACATACATACATACATACATACATTTTAAAAGAACAAAACAGGGGTTAGGGTAGCCCAGTGGGTTAAGCACTGTGGTGCAAAGCACAAGTACCTTGTAAGGATCCTGGTTCAAGCCCCTGGCTCCGCAGCTGCAGGGGAGTCGCTTCACCGGTGGTGAAGCAGGTCTGCAGGTGTCTGTCTTTCTCTCCCCCTCTCTGTCTTACCCTCCTCTCTCCATTTCTCGCTGTCCTATCCAACAACGAATGACATCAGTAATAACGATGTTAACCACAATAAGGCTACAACAACAACGGCGACAAAAGGGAGAAAAAATGGCCTCCAGGAGCTGTGGATTCATGGCGAAGGCACTGAGTCCCAGCAATAACCCTGGAGGCAAAAAAAAAAAAAAAAAAAGAACAAAACACTATCATTATTAAAAAGCTTGTCAAAGCTTGTTAGATATTTTCTGGGGCCAGGTGGTGGTTGACTGTACACATTATATTGCATGATGACCCGGGTTCAATTCCTTGGTCCCCACATACAGGGGAAAAGCTTTAAAAGCACTGAAGCAGGGCTGCAAGTATCTCTCTGTCTCTCTCCCTCTTTCTTTCCCCCAACCCTCTCAGTTCCTCTCTGTCTCTATCTATTAATAAGTAAATAAAATATTAGTAAATAAATAAATAAAAGAAAAATAAATCTTTTTTTAAAAGGCGTTTATTTTTTTTTAGCTTTTCATCAAGAGACTCAAGGTGGTGCAAAAAATATACAGGCTCTTCAGAATTTTTGTTTCTTCTGTCAATCAGATATTGTAAACCATCTTTTTCCAGGCTAGTGTGGGGGTGCCTCTTCCCGGGCACATACACTTTGGGTTGGAGAGAACGCCACCAGAGCCAGCCTGGGCTGCTACTCACTCAGCGAAGGGAGGGAGATGACTCAGGAACCAAACATGCAATGCAATATCTTTATTGATCAGAGAGTTAAGGCTTTTAAAGGGCAGACCCGGAAGTGGTAAGTCGGAAACAGAAATGGCTAAGAAAGGGGCAGAGAAAGGCAAAAGGGGGCTGGGAAGGTAGAAACTTCCTTAGCAACTTTTGTGAGGGTTTTAACTTGTGGAATTAATAATATCCTGCAGGCAGGGAGGGTCTTGAGAGTAGAAAGAAGATAGATCAAAGGAATGGAATAGGTGGGGATCTTTCAGGCAAAACAGTGATTATGTAGATAGGCCACAGTATCAGGGATGCAGGGTGAAGGGGAGCTGGCTTAATGCTTTGTGAGGCTCCTCACAATTTCCCGACAATCTTTAACTTTGTTAACAGTCTAAAGGAATAAATGAGATCGTGAACAACACCTCAGCAGGAAGCCATACCTGCTGTTAGAAAAAAAAATGTCAGATGGATATATGCCTAATTTTTCCTTCACATCGCACACACAAAGAAGTCCATGTGTTAATTTGAGCTCGCTCTGTCACAGTGACATAATTTAGCTTCCTCAGCCATAACTTGGCTGAAGGAGACATAGAGATAATATGTAGTAAGATATACTATATATAATATATAGTAATATATAGAAACATATAATATATAGTAAGATATATTGCCTCTTGGTAGTGGACTGACCTTTGGTGGCCTTGGTGATGTTGGCGATCTATTTAGAAAGTCTCATACACTGACTCTGTTTTCCTTCCAAGTAATTGAATTTGAAATCTGAAACAGCAGGGTCAAAGCCAATTTGCTAGTGAGCTCATCATTGTGCTAGGAAACAGATGTTGTGAACCAACAGACTTGATGAATTTTGCAGCCTCAGAGTCCCACCCTTTTTCACACCCATTCATCTTCTACTCAAAGCACGTTTGGGGTAAGCTTTGCATCTCAGGGTCTAGCTGGAAAGAGACCAGTAAGAATCTGCATTGTAACTGTACCGCACAATTAAAGACTTGTTTCCTTTTCTTCTCTTTTTCTTTCTTTCTTCTTTTTTTTTTTTAGAAAATATTTATTCCCTTTCTTTGCCTTGTTGTTTTATTGTTGTAGTTTATTATTGTTGTTGTTACTGATGTCGTCTTTGTTGGATAGGACAGAGAGAAATGGAGAGAGGAGGGGAAGACAGAGATGGGGAGAGAAAGACAGACACCTGCAGACCTGCTTCAATGCTTGTGAAGCGACTGCCCTGCAGGTGGGGAGCCGGGGGCTCGAACTGGGATCCTTATGCTGGTCCTTGTGCTTTGTGCCACCTGTGCTTAACCTGCTGTTCTACTGCCTGACTCCCCCCCTTTTTTTATCTCTTTATTGGAGGATTAGTGGTTTACAGTTGACAGTAATATACAATCGTTTGTATACATAACTATTGTCTCTTTCTTTTTTTAAAGAGTATTTTATTTATTTATTATTTGATAGATACAGAGAGAAGTTGAGACGGGAGGGGAGACAGAAGGAAAGAGGCAGAGATACTGCTTCAGCACTCGTGAAGATGCACCATCATCAGGCCCCCTTATTATTTTTGTTTTCTAACATTTTGATTTATTTTTTCTTTATTGGGGAATTAATGTTTTACATTCGACAGTAAATAAAGTAGTTTGTACATGCGTAACATTTCACAGTTTTCCATATAACAATACAATGACCACCACGTCCTCTGTCATCCTTTTTGGACCTGTATTCTCCCCCCCCACCCCGAGTCTTTTACTTTGGTGTAATATGCCAATTCCAGTTCAGGTTCTACTTGTGTTTGCTCTTCTGATCTTGTTTTTCAACTTCTGCCTGAGAGTGAGATCATCCCATATTCATCCTTCTGTTTCTAACTTATTTCACTTATAATGAATTTTTTAAAGTCCATCCAAGTTCGGTTGAAGACAGTGAAGTCACCATTTTTAATAGCTGAATAGTATTTCATTGTGTATATAGATCACAACTTACTCAGCCACTCATCTGTTGTTGGATACCTGGGTTGCTTCCAGGTTTTGGCTATTACAAATTGTGCTGCTAAGAACATATGTGTACACAGATCTTTTTGGATGGGGATGTTGGGTTCCTTAGGATATATCCCCAGGAGAGGTTTTTTTCCCCCCATTTTTTAATAGGATAGGTCAGAGAGAAATTGAAAGAGGAGGGGAAGTCAGAGAGGGAGTGAGAAAGATAGACACCTGCAGACCTGCTTCATTGCTTGTGAAGTGACTTCCCTGCAGGTGGGGAGCCGGGGGGGGGGCTCAAACAGGGATCCTTAATGCTGGGTCCTTGCGCTTGGTGCCAAGTGCGCTTAACCCGCTGAGCTACCGCCCGATTCCGGAAAAACACATTTTAAACTATATATTTATTTCTTATTAGATAGAGACAGAGAGAAATTGAGAAGGAAGGAGGAGATAGTGAGAGAGACAGAGAGACACCTGCAGCCCTGCTTCACCACTCGTGAAGCACTTTATCAAGTATGCCACCGCCTGACCCTATGAAAACCATATATACGTATACACATACACATACACATGTAATAAGAATAAAAGAAGCAGGAGGGGCAGTGTTCCTGGCTGTAATGGAGGAAGGATGGCAGAAGGAGTGAGTGACAGCAACTTCTCAGGACCATAAATCAGAAATTTACGATGAGCCTGACTTGTAATTATTGCCTCTGGGGTGAAGCTTATGCTAATCCAGTTGAGCCCCCAGACTTGGCTATGTAATAACTTTATTATCTAGTAGAGATATACAGCAGACATATTACACTGCAATTGAACAGGTTCTCGTAGGCCTCTCCAGAAAGTTAAAAGAGATCTGAATGAAATCTTCCCATGTACCTCATAATATCTTGAGAAATTTCTCATGGAACGAACGGTACGGTTGTCAATGTGCTAGTGTGTGAATTTTGGCAGTAGGTTTTAAGAGATGCGGTTGTTGATTGATACTCAGTGGTACTTGGTGGTGTTCAGTACTCTGTACTTCCCTGTGGTTAGAGTGACTGTTATGAATAGTCAAGGCAAGTGTTTCTTTTTTGTTAATTATATTTTAATATTCATTTACAAAATCATAAGAGAACAAGGGTCAAAATTCCACACTGTTCCCACCACCAGAGTTTTCTGTCCCCGTTCCCTCCATTAAAACGCTGCAGTAGTTCTCCCAAGGTCACAGATATGGATTAACTATTATTTCTATACTTCTATATATTTGCCCATTTTTTTCCCCTATGGCCCTGCCTTCTCTTCCTTTCTAAGTCACACCTACACCTGTTACTACTTTTGAATGTCCCTTCTTTGTTCCTTTTCTCTCTCTGGGTCCTGATGGAATTGGAGTTTAGATCCCTCTGGTTAGGTCACCTTCCTCTATCACTTCTCCTCGTCTGGGAAGATGGGCCAAAATTCTCTATGTGGTGCAGAAGGTGGGAGTTCTTCCTTCTGTAATTGCTTCTCTGCTGGACATGGTAGTTGATAGGTGGATCCACACCTCCAGCCTGTTTCTGTCTTTCCCTTGTGGGGTAGGACTCTGGGAGAGAAGGTTCTAGGACACATTGGTGAGGTCGTCTGCCCAGGGAAGTCAGGATGTTGTCATGGTAGCATCTTCATAATAGCATCTGCAACTTGTTGGCTGAAAGACAATAAAATATAAAGCAGGAAAAATGATTAATAAGCAGGAACCGAAAAGTAGGAATAGAACAGTTGAGAATAGGGATCTAAGGTTGGCAATTAACTAGGTAATCTATTTTAGGGGTGTTCTTAAGGTCCCATGTATCTAGTGATTATTCTGGATCCTGATAACTAACATGAACATGGACTACTATTATCTAGGTAGATGATGTCATAGTTGAGAATAAAGTTATAAAGCTGGACAGGGCAGAGAGTACCTCCCAAACTCAAAGAAAATATACAAATACAATTAACTATCGATCTGACCCAGGGCCCATGTCTGTTCATTGTTAGAAGCCTGTGTGACCCTGAATCCCTGTCAGTCTGAGCTTGCCGTCAATGGTAAGGCTAGGATCTCTTAAAAGAAGACATATTCCTGGGAGTCAGGCGGTAGCACAGCAGGTTAAATGCTGGTGGTGCAAAGCGTGAGGACTGGCATAAGGATCGCAGTTCGAGCCCTGGCTCCCCACCTGCAGGGGAGTCGCTTCACAGGCGGTGAAGCAGGTCTGCAGGTGTCTATCTTTCTCTCTCCCTCTCTGTCTTCCCCTCCTCTTTCCATTTCTCTCTGTTCTATCCAGCAACAATGACATCAGTAATAACTACAACAATAAAACAACAAGGTCAACAAAAGGGAATAAATAAATAAATAAATAAAAATAAAAAAATAAGAAAAAAGTAAGACATATTTTTGCTGGTATTCTGGAACTAATGTTCCAGGAGATTGTACAGTGACAAGAGCAGTGGACTTTCAAGCATGAAGTGCTCAGTTTAACCCCTGGTGTTGCATCTGCCAGAGTGATGTTCCAGGTCTCTATTCCCTATCTCTACTGTTAATCAATAAATATTTAATATTCGCTTGTTTATTTTTATTACCACCAGGGCTATTGCTGTGGCTCCTTGACTGCATGGTAGCCCCTTCTCTTCCCTCCCCTTCCCCTCCCCTCCCCTCCCCTTTCCTTCCCCTCCCTTTTTTTTCCCTTCTCTTCTCTGATTGGAATGACAGAAATTGAGAGACAAGGGAAGATAGGAAGGGAGAGAGACCGAGAGAGATACCTGCAGCCTTCTCCATCACTCATGAGGCTTGGCCCCCTGCAGGTGGCGAGCCAGGGTTTGAGTGGGATTCTTATGCATCGGAGTGTGTGAGCTGAACCAGCCCCCCCCCCCCCCACAAATGAACCTTTAAAAAATAAAAATTGGGGCTGAGCAGTGGCACCCCTTGGATGCTCATGTCACCATGCATAAGGACTCAGGGTCAAGCCCCCAATCCCCACTTAAGGTAGGGGTTCACTAATGATGAGGTGGTGCTTCAGGTATCTCTCTCTCTCTCCTCTGTCTTCCCTTTTTGATTTTTGTCTCTATTCCATACCATAAAATAAATATGAAAAGAAGAACAGGAGGGTACATAAAATAAATATGAAAAGAAAAACAGGAGGGTATAGAGTTGTGGGTGGTTGTCATATTTCTGTGTTGTCATTTATAACCTTAGAAGGGATCTTTCATATTTACATTGTAAAGGATTGTTCAGAGCTTTCACCTTAGTGTGTCATATTGTGTTCTTGGAAGTTTCTTCACCTTGAATCACTAGAGATTTCAGGAATTTCCCTAAAATCAGAGAATCTTGTGTTTGCAGGACTATTTGAGGATATACACTGGTAGGCATGGTTCTCAGGCAAGACTTTCTGACCCTTTTATACAATACTCAAAATGAGAGAGACGGACGGTAGCACAGCGGGCTAAGCGCACATGGTGCAAAGCGCAAGGATCGGCCCTGGTTCGAGTCCCCGGCTTCCCACCTGCAGGAGAGTCACTTCACCGATGGTGAAGCAGGTCTGCAGGTGTCTATCTTTCTCTCCCTTCTCTGTCTTCCCCTCCTCTCTCCATTTCTCTCTGTCTTATCTAACAACGATGACATCAGTAACAATAATAACTACAACAACAATAAAAAAAGACAACAAGGGCAACAAAAGGGAAAATAAATAAATTAAAAATTTTTTTTTTAAATTAAAAAAAAATACTCAAAATGATAGTGACAGTCCCACTAGGGGTTAATACTTTTGCAAATATTTGTACCACTTGCATAAGGAGCCAGAATTTCAAATTAAAAACAAAGTCAGTGGAATGAGTATCAAAACTGTAGGTAAACCAGCAGAAAAATGTGTTGAGTGACTCAAATGAACTCGACAGCAAAGGCATTGTTAGGAGTCTGTATGTCTGATACACACAGTGAGTTAATTTATGAGAGTCTAGAATATTGTATTCATTGTTAAAATATGACAGGGAATTGTTTAATCCTTTCCAGTTTTTAATGAGTTATTTACATAGCTTGCAAATGATACATTAATTAACCTAACTTGCCTGGGGGCCTCCTCAGTTTCCTTCTCTAATGATCTATTTCTGGCATGGAGACCCATTCAAAGAATGCGAATAAAATAACTTCACTTTAGGTTGGGGACACTACAGAACAGTTCTGCATAAAGACTCTCCTGCCTGAGACTCCCAGGTCACAGGTTCAATCCCTATCACCACCATCACACAGAGTTGATCAGGGCTCTGGTCTCTGTCTCTGTCTTTGCCTCTCTCCCTCTGATTAAAAGAAATAAAGTATTAGGGAGTCCGGCGGTAGCACAGTGGGTTAAGTGCAGGAGTCGCTTCACAAGCAGTGAAGCAGGTCTGCACGTGTCTGTCTTTCTCTCCCCTTCTCTGTCTTCCCCTCCTCTCTCCATTTCTTTCTGTCCTATCCAACAATGATGACATCAATAACAACAACAATAATAACTACAACAATAAAACAAGGGCAACAAAAGGGAATAAATAAATAAAATATAAAAAATATTTTTTAAAAAAAAATAAAGTATTAAAAAAATAACTTCACGGGCATCGGCAGTAGTGCAGCAGGTTAAGCACACGTGCATGGCGTGAAGTGCAAGGATCAGTGGAAGGATCCCAGTTCGAGCCCCCAGCTCCCCACCTGCAGGGGAGTCGTTTCACAAGCAGTGAAGCAGGTCTGCAGGTGTCTGTCTTTCTCCCCTCTCTGTCTTCCCCTCCTCTCTACATTTCTTTGTCCTATCCAGCAACAATGACAGCAATAGCAACAATAATAACAACAACAAGGGCAACAAGAGGGAAAAAATAGCCTCCAGGAGCAGTGGAATCATAGTGCAGGCACCAAGCCCCAGCAATAACCCTGGAGGCAAAAAAAAAAACAAAAACCTCAAAAATAACTTCACTTCATCCAGGATGCTTCCTTTCTGGTTTCACTTCTCTTATATGATTTTTAATGTAAATCTTCTGTTGGAGGAAAGAGAGAGAGAGATTTTAGTTCTATAATGTCTGCGCTTAAAATCTATGTGTTACTCTTCTCAAAAGGACATCTTGTTTCTTTAAGTAGACCTAAACTATCCAATAGTACCATCTTGATGTATTTTCAAAATAATGAGAATCTCTGTCCCATCATTTGTTTACAAGAAGTGTCAGGGGAGACAGAGACCTTATTACCCTTTCTTTAAAGAAAACAACAAAAACCAAACAGACAAAAGACAGTTCTCCATTTATAACTGCATGTATACTTGCATTTGAATTACAGAGGTCAGAAAACAATTTCCAAGCCATTTGTAATGGTTAATTGGTCATCTTTATCTTATACAAACTTCCCAGTGACTTGGCTGTTGACAACAGGAATAAGTCCCTGGCATTAGCATAAATTAGCATAGCTGGGACTAGAAGAGCTCCAAATAAGATTAGAAGTGACATCCCCAGGAAGTTACAGAAAGACAAAGGCTCCTGAGAGAATAAAAGCAGATAATCTCATATGCAAGGAAGGAGGCTGGAGAACAGAACACCCAGAGGAAGGGAAACACACTGGGAAAGGTGGGCAGAGTGAGGGGGGTTGGGGAGAAAGAGAGAGAGATCCACATTGTGTGAACAAGCTGAGGGAATTCTGAAAAGCCAGTTAGTAGATCAAATGTGGAAAAGTCAAGTCCTTAAAAGGTTATATGGTGTACTAAAGACTTTCTTATTTTGGAGTAATAAAAGAGGAAACTGAATATTGAATAGACAAAAGGAGGAAGAGATAGAAGAGAAGGAAGAGAGGAGGAGGAGAAGGAGGAGAAAACTCAATAATGGGAACTAAAGGACCTTAGCCTGGCAAGTCAGAGCTCTAGACCTCCCCCTCAGGATAAAAGCCAAAGTCATGCGTGTTATGACAAGAATTTGGAGTAGTATTTATGTCTGGACCCACTCGGGACTGTGAAAGCAAGGCATTCTCAGTCTGTGGGTGGTTTGCCAATAAAAAACAGTGTTTCTTTAATAATCCTCATCACTGGGAACGCTGGGAAGTTTTAGATTCTGTGTCTGGGCATCTCATTGCTGTGCCCACCCTCATGTCTGAGAATGTGAGAGAGCTCTCTGAAGTCTCTATTCTAAGTATACCGATTCCATGCATGTAAATGTTTGCCCCATGACCTAAACATCTCCCTAAGACTCTGCTGAACCCAAATTCTATTTATTTATTTATTTGCTTATTTATTTATTTATGAAAGGAGACATTAACAAAACCATAGGATAGAAGGGGTACAACTCCACATAATTCCCACCACCGATGGATCTCCATATCCCATCCCCTCCCCTGATAGCTTTCCCATTCTCTTTCCCTCTGGGAGTACAGACCCAGGGCCCTTGTGGGTTCCAGAAGGTAGAAGGTCTGGCTTCTGTAATTGCTTCCCCTCTGAACATGGGCTTTGACTGGTCGATCCATACTCCCAGTCTGCCTCTCTCTTTCCCTAGTAGGGTGGGTCTCTGGGGAAGCGGAGCTCCAGGACACATTGGTGGGGTCATCAGTCCAGGTAAGTCTGGTTTGCATCATGCTGGCATACGGAACCTGGTGGCTGAAAAGAGAGTTAACATACAAAGCCAAACAAATTGTTGAACAATCATGGACCTAAAGGCTGCAATAGTGCAGATGAAGTGTTGGACACAATCTTTTGGTGGTGTTTATGTACACTCCTATTAAAGTGTAGTCATATAAATCACTATTTAATTAACATGAGAGGGGGAAAATTGATTGTATGTCTTGAACTTTTTAAAACACAGACTGAGTCTTTTTAATACATAGGCTGAATCTTTGATATGCTGACTCTCAAAAGTCTAGACCATGGAGAACAGAAGAAGCAACTGGTGGCACAGCTATATACAAGATGCTAGGTATTATACAGCAAAGCCTAACAAAGGGACTTTCCAAAGTTAACCCAATTACCAAATAATGTGATGATAACAATAACTATCCGTTGTCTTCTTGAATCCTAAGACAGCAGAAACCTTTCTGCTGTCTTAGGATTTCACTAGTGGGGTCTTTCACTAGTGGGGCAGGGCTCTGTAGAGGTGGAGTTCCAGGACACATTGGTGAGGGAAGTCAGGATGAAATCATGGCAGCGTCTGCAACTTGGTGGCAAAGTTTGGATTTTAATGGATTCTAACAACTTATCATTTTGGCAAGTCTGCCAGGCTGAAATTAGATAGATCTTAACAAGTGTTTAGGATCCTGTGTAGCTGGGCACTTCCTGTCACTGATAGGGGCTCATTAGTGGAATATGAACTATAAATAGAAGTTTATGCTTTTAGGTCATGGGGATTATTGGTGAGAATCATTAGCCAGGAGTTGGTTGGTACTTTAAGCATCACGGATACCTTCACAGATCTCTTTGCTGACTGTGTGTGTGTGTGTGTGTGTGTGTGTGTGTGTATACACACAGCAAGGAGAATGGGTAGCTATATATGAAATAAGTCAACACTTGGACTTAGTTTTGCTGAGTGCTTGACCTATTTAGGAGGGGTGTCACAAGTCAGAGACTCAGATGTTTATAACAAATGCTCACATGTTAGAATTGTGAGGGAACAGCCCTCACATGCTTTTCAGGAGCTGCCAGTAGTTGGTGCTTCCTCTTCCAGGGCTGGCAGATGGACAAGTTCTTGGGAAATGCTCTAGTTGTCTGGTGCTTGCTATTGCTCCCTCTCTTTAAATATTATTTATTTATTTATTATTGGATAGAGGCTGAGAGACATTGAGACGGGAGAGGAAGATAGGGAGAGAGAGAGAGAGAGAGAGAGAGAGAGAGAGAGAGAGAGAGACCTGCAGCCCTGCTTCACCACTCCTGAAGCTTTCCCCCTGCAGGTGGGGACCAGGGGCTTGAACCCAAGTCCTTGTGCACTGTCATGTGTGTGTTCAACCAAGCAGGTGTGCCACTGCCTGGGTCCCAAACTTGTTTGTCTTTTCTCTACCCCATCCATACTGGCTGGCCGGCTTGCTTTTCTTTTTTCTTTTCTTTTCTTTTCTTTTCTTTTCTTTTCTTTTCTTTTCTTTTCTTTTCTCTTTTCTTTTCTTTTCTTTTCTTTTCTTTTCTTCTCTTTTCTCTTTTCTTCCTTCCTTCCTTCCTTCCTTCCTTCCTTCCTTCCTTCCTTCTCTCTCTCCCTCCCTGATCCCCTCCCTCCCTCCTTCCCTCCCTCCTTCTTCCTTTCCTCCCTTCCTCCCTCCCTCCCTTCCTTCCTTCCTTCCTTCCTTCCTTCCTTCCTTCCTTCCTTCTTTTTCCTTTTATTACAAAAGCTAATACCTCCATGGATCTGAGCCTTTCTTTCTGAAAAGTCTGTCCTTGAGATGCTCAACAAAACTCCCACTAAATTCGTTCTCCCCTTCCCTGCAGATGAGACTTTTTTTTTTCTAGCTCCCCACACCTCTAAGGCCTCAGCCAGAAGGGTACAGGGACAAGATGGGCAGATTACAAATCTCTTTGGCATTAATTGACTGGGATGGTCATATCCAGAAAGCTGTCTATATGTGTTTAATAGGAGTACCTCATCAACTCTGGGGCTCTTTTTCATTTTCCAGGTGTATGGAGATATAATTAAATAGGACTTTGTCTAAATTTACATATTATTATTCTATTATTATTATTTGCCTCCAGGGGCTCTGTGCCAGCACTACAAATCCACTGCTTCTGGCACAGAGAGAGATTCAGAGGGGAGAAGGAGATAGAGAGGGGGAAAGACAGAGAGAGAAACTTGAAGACCTGCTTCACTACTTGTGAAGCTTTCCCAGCACCGGACTTTGTCTAGATTTTTTTTTTTTCCTACCAGGGTTATTGCTGGGCTCGTGCCTGCACCAAGAATCCACCGCTCCTGCAGGCCATTTTTTTCCCTTTTGTTGCTCCTGTTGTTGTAGCCTCCTTGTGGTTATTATTATTGCTATTGTTGATGTTGTTCGTTGTTGAATAGGACAGAGAGAAATGGAGAGAGGAGGGGAAGACAGAGAGGGGGAGAGAAAGATAGACACCTGCAGACCTGCTTCACCGCCTGTGAAGCGCCTCCCCTGCAGGTGGGGAGCCAGGGGCTCGAATGGGATCCTTAAGCCGGTCCTTGCGCTTTGCGCCACATGCGCTTAACCCACTGCGCCACCGCCAGACCCCCTTTGTCTAGATTTAACCAGAGCTAAATGCTAGACAGTTCAGTTTGGGTATTTTCTTTGGTCCTGTATTTCTCAGGATTGGAGCCTTTTGAAGATGGAGTCTTGCTGAAGTGCCTCCAGTAGGCAGGCCCTGGTGGTCACATGCAGAGGTGTGTCCTATATCAGGCGGGTATGTGATACAGCATGGGAGTGCTGGTCCACACTGCTGGACAGGCCCGGAGTGAGTAGAAGAGCTGTGCTTGATTTTCAGCTGCTCAGCTGCACTGCAGTAGATAAAATATCTGTTGATGAATCACCGTATCCTAAGGACCTTAAAGTAAATTTGTTTCCATAATAAAAGTAAGCCAGTTTCAATTTTGTGGAACATAGAAATAACTGACTTCTGAAAAGGATAAATATATACAAGTATAGACAGATAATTGTAGAAATAATAGTCAACCCATATCTGTGACCATGGGAGAACTGTTGTAGCTTCCAGTACATGTAAGGAATGGGGGCACAGTACATGTAAGGAAAGGCGGCTGGATGGTGGCGCACCTGGTTAAGTGCTCACATTACAGTGTGCAAGGACCCAGGTTCAATTCCCTGGTGCCTACCTGCAGGGGGAAAGCTTCATGAGTGGAGAAGCAGGGCTGAAGGTGTCTCTCTATCTCTTTCCCCTCCTCTCTACCTCCCTCTATCCTCTCCATTTCTCTCTGTCTCTAATATATAATTAAAAATATTTTTAAAAATTAAAATAATTACAGAACTCTGGTGATGGAAACCGTGCGGAATTACACCTTTGTTCTCTTATAATTGTGTGAATCAATATTAAGTCTGTAATAAATAAATAAATAAAGAAGAAGAAATAACTGATTTCTGAAGTAACCCTAAGAAAATTTCTTATTCTTGGTTCCTGAAGTCTGATGTGACTAAGAATGACTATAATCTTTTTTTTTTTAATTTCTTTATTGGGGGATTAATGTTTTACAGTTGACAGTAAATACAATAGTTTGTACACACATATCATTTCCCAGTTTTCCACATAACAATACAACCCCCACTAGGTCCCCTGATTTTTTTTTTTATCACTGGGGCTCAGTGCCTTCAGTAATAATCCACTGTTCCTGGAGGCCATTTTTTTGGGACAGGAGAGAGAGAAATTGAGAGGGGGTGGGGGAGATAGGGAGGGACAGAGAAAGACAGACATTGGCAGATCTGCTTCACTCTTTGTAAAGCTTCCCCATGGCAAGTGGGGAGCCGGGGGCTCAAACTGGGATCCTTGCTTGGGTTCTTGCACTTTGTATTATGTGTGCCCCATGCACCACTGCCTGGCCTCCTGGGTACAATCTTTTTTTTTTTTTTTTCATAGAAGGAGGGAGGCAGGGAGGGATGGATGGAAGGAGGAAGGGAGAGAGGAATAGAGAGAGATTATTTTAATGCTCAGCTACTCATGAAGCTTTCCCCTTGCAAGTGTGGATCAGGGGCTTGAACCTAGGTGCTGGAGCACAGTAACGTATATACTTTACTGGGTGAGCTCTCCCACCCTTCCTGCTTTGGGAAGCCCACTGGCTATAGTCCTTACAGAGTGACAGGAGCCATCAAATGCAGAATGTGGCTGCCTGGCTTTTAGTGTCTAAGAAAGTAGAAGAATTTCTGCAGACTGTAGAGTACTCTTAATAACAAAGCCAAATGTAATCTGCTAACCTGTGCATCTTACTCTGGGTAATAAAATTCACTCATAGAAATGTTTCTTTTGGGAGTCAGGCAGTGGTGCAGTGGGTTAAGCACAGATGGCCCAAAGCGCAAGACCAGAGTAAGGATCCAGGTTGGAGCCCCCGACTCCCTACCTGCAGGGGAGTCGCTTCATAGGTGGTGAAGCAGGTCTGCAGGTGTCTGTCTTTCTCTCCCCCTCTCTGTCTTCCCCTCCTCTCTCCATTTCTCTCTGACCTATCTAACAACAATGACAACAATAACTACAACAATAAAACAACAAGGGCAACAAATGGAAATAAATACATATTTAAAAAAAAGAAAAAGAAATGTTTCTTTTTGGGTAACTTTGTCAAAGCAGTACTTAGCTAACCATCTGCTTTTCTCCACATGATGGTGTGCTCAGGAAAAGATGTTTCTTGTTCCGTATGCAAAGGATTCCCTATTTCCTACTCACATGTGGTAGATTCCAAGGAAATATTGGTTCTGCTAGTTTACAGTGTTTGGGATCTATAAACTACATAATCTTTCAACGTGAGCCAAATATGTACATTTGAGAAGGTACCCATTTGTTTTATTTATTGCCTCCTATTTTTTTTTTTCTGGCTGCTTTATCACTGGAATGTTCAGGAGGAAAAAAATGATAACAGTGGAGCAAAGCTGTTAGATGTGGTCCACTTATAGCTCCGTGGATTTGTTCCCACTTTTTTTTTTAAAGACTTTCTTTTATATATATATATATATATATTTATTTTCCCTTTTGTTGCCCTTGTTGTTTTTCTTTGGTGTTGTAGTTATTATTGTTGTTATTGATATTGTCATTGTTGGATAGGACAGAGATAAATGGAGAGAGGAGGGGAAGACAGAGAGGAGGAGAAAAAAAACAGACACCTGCAGACCTGCTTCACCGCCTGCCTGTGAAGCGACTCCCCTGCAGGTGGGGAGCCGGTTCTTGCGCTTTGTGCCAAGTGCGCTTAACCCGCTGCTCTACCGCCTGACTCCCTGTTCCCACTTGATAGTGCTTTAGAACACTGTTTTTTTTTTCCCTCTTCATATCCAATTGTAGAAAGGACATAAAATATTTTTTCAATTGTGAGAGTACTTTATTTAATTTATTTTTACCTCCAGGGTTATTGCTGGGGTTCAGTGGTATCACTACAAATCCACCACTCCTGGTGGCCATTCCCCCCCCCCCCCCCATTTTATTGGATAGGACAGACAGAAATTGAAAAAGGAAGTGGAGGTTTAGAGGAAGAGAGAAACAAAGACAGCTGCAGCCCGCCTCACCACTTGTGAAGTACTCCTTCTGCAGGTGGGGAGCCGGGGGCTCAAACCAGAGCCTTTGTACTTAGTATTATGTGCACTTAACTGGGTGCACCACTGGCTGGTCTCAGATTATTTTTTTATTTTTAACTGAGACCAAGTGTGTGATGTCTTTCATAATCTTTTTACTGTGTATGGGCATACATTCTTTTTGTATTCAAGGTGTGAGCAATTGTTTATCAGAAAAAAAAGGAAAGGAAGAGGCCAACAGTGGTGCATTTGGTTAAGCGCTCACATTATAGTTCCTAGAGTTCAAGCCCCTGGTCCCTGTCTGCCTGCAGGTGAGAAGTTTCACGAGTGGTGAAGCAAGGCTGCAGGTGTCTCTCATACCTCTCTTCCTCTCTATCTCCCCTTCCTTCTCAACTTCTCTGGCTTTATACAAAACAAACACACTAACAAACAAAAATAAGTAATTCAAAATGAAGAAAGCGCAGAAAAAATGCACATTCCTCTGTCTATAGCTTCACCTTGACTTCACTATATTAACAGATGTAGCTACTGTTGTAATTTCCCAGACACTTCAAACATGTCTTCTAGGAGTTGAAATATCAAGTCCATTGAGCAGGGTATATTGAAAGGTATAAGTAAGGGGTGATTTAAAAAAAAAAAGTCATTCCTGTTTGCTGACTTTTTCAACAACTGTACCGAGAGAGACAGCAGATACCTGACACACACACACAGACAGGCGAAAGACCATTACCATATTCTCTGCCAGCTTGTGAAGAATAAATATAAAAAGATTTAAGTTAGCCCCCAGGATATTGAAAGCTGGCAGAGAAAACCTGTTGCAGATAGTTAATGTTAGACCAGAATGAGTTTTGTTAAGGTTGGGATTGGACAGAGAGCAGTGTTTCTCCTGCCTCCAGATGCTTACCCAGTGGTATCCATACTTTCTGGGTTTTTGCTTTGTTTTAATTTTATTAGTGAATTAATAAAGACCAAAAAGACTATAAGATTACAGGGGTACAACTCCACATAGTTCCCACCACCAGAGTTCCCTGTCTCATCCCCTCCATTGGATGCTTCCCTATTCTTTATCCCTCTGGGACTATGGACAAAAATTCTTTATGGGGTGCGGAAGGTGGGAGTTGTGGCTTCTGTAATTGCTTTTCTGCTGAACATGGGTGTTGGCAGGTAGATTCACACCCTCGGCCTGTTTCTATCTTTCCCTAGTGGGGCAGGGCTCTGTGGGGGGGAAGTTCTAGGACACATTAGTGAGGTCGTCTGCCCAGGGAAGTCAGGATGGACTCCTAGTAACATCTGCAACTTGGTGGCTGGAAGACAGTAAGATATAAAGCAAATTGTTCAATAAACAGGAACCCAAAGTAGGTACAGAGCATATGAAACTAGGAGTCTTGTGAAGTGACCTCCTTGCGCTTGGTACTATGTGCACTTAACTCCGTGCTCCACTGCCCCCCTTTCATTGTTTTTATTAGGCAATGAATGATTTACAAGACAATTATTACCCCATGACTACAACTCCTCATCTTTCTGTGTCTGTCTGTCTGTACACCACTCTTGCCATCAACCTAGGTCCTCCCCCACCCACTTCACTGAGTCTCCAATACCCTCTTAGCCCTCTTTCTGCACCTTCCCAGGTCTTTGTCCTTGCTACAACAAACCGTGTCTAGTCTAGGTTTCACCTGATAGCTTGCCTATCTCTACTTGTTTCTTTTTATTAATATTTATTTATTCATGAAGAGGATAGGGGAGAGATAGGTAGATAGATAGATAGACATACTTCCAGACATCACCCTGGTACTGCTGGGAAATTGAACTCAGGGCCTCCTGCTTGAGAGTCTAATGCTTTATCCACTGTCACCTCCTGGATTGCTCCTACTTGTCTCTTAAGTTCCAGCTACAAGTGAGATCATCATTGTTCTCCTTCTGATTGGTCTCACGTAACATGATCTTTTTGTGTTCCACCAAGATGAGACAGTGTTGATTTCCTCCTCTTTTTTTTTTTTTTCATAGCTGGGTAATATTCTGTTGTATATCTACAACACAATTTTCTTAACCATGTTTCTGTCATTGGGCATTTGGGTTACTTCCATGCTTGGGCTATGACAAATTGTTGTGGATTCATAGTGCCGACCTGAGCTCCAGGGTAGCCCTGGTAGCAATAAAGACAGACAGACAGACAGACGCAAAGAGAGAGAGACCAAAATAAAAGGAGAAAGAAAGAAAGGAAGGAAGGAAGGAAGGAAGGAAGGAAGGAAAGAAGAAAGGAAGGAAGCAAGGGAGAGAGAGAGAAAGAAAGAAAGAAAGAGAAAGAAAGAAAGAAAGAAAGAAAGAAAGAAAGAAAGAAAGGGAAAACAAATGTTAGAGCAGCGGACCAAGTTAGGGATACCTGAGCGGGAGAAGCATGTGAGTCTTTCCTGACCTGGTTCTATCTCTTTTTCTGGAAAAACGTTATGATGTTTCCCACCTTGTATTTTCATTTGTCCCCTGATCCCCCCCCCCCTTCTCCTTGACTTTTGATGCTTTGAAGTTACACCTTTCATTGAAGCCTCTGCTTACAACATTTTCCTCACTCCTTGATTTTTAGAAGGAAGGTTTAAAGTAGGATTGAGGGATGGGAGGAGACAGCATAATGGTCATGCAACAAGATTCTCGTGCCTGAGACACTGACATCCCTGGTCCCGGAACATGATGGTGGAGAAGGGCCTAGATGGGGGATTAGAGTGTTAAACTGAGAAATATGATACATATACCAACTAATGTCTTTTACTGTCTACTGTAAACTGAATTCCCACCCCCACCCCCCAACAGAGAGAAAAAGATGAAGTTCTAGGTTCAATCCTCCGCAGTACCATAAGCCAAAGTTGACCAGTTCTTTGGTATAAATAAATAAGTTAATTAATTAATAATACACAGGATTGAGAGACTATTCTTTTATCAAAATGGGAATCTAAATAAGTGTGCAGGTGACTCCCAGTTCTTCAGGACTCACCATAAGCTGTGCCCATGAACATATGATCATTTTTAAAAAATATTTATTTATGGGAGTCGGGCTGTAGTGCAGCAGGCTAAGCGCAGGTGGCGCAAAGCACAAAGACCGGCATAAGGATCCCGGTTCGAACCCCGGCTCCCCACCTGCAGGGGAGTTGCTTCACAGGTGGTGAAGCAGGTCTGCAGGTGTCTTTCTCTCCTCCTCTCTGTCTTCCCCTCCCTCTCTCCATTTCTCTCTGTCCTATCCAACAACGACAACAACAACAATAACTACAACAATAAAACAACAAGGGCAACAAAAGGGAAAAAATAAATATAAAAAAAATTTAAAAAATTAATTAATTTATTTCCTTTTTGTTGCCCTTGTTTTTACAGTTGTTATAGTTATTATTGTTGTTGATGTTGCCATTGTTGGATAGGACAGAGAGAAATGGAGAGAGGAGGGGAAGACAGAGAGGGGGAGAGAAAGATAGACACCTGCAGACCTGCTTCACCACCTGCTAAGCGACTCCCCTGCAGGTGGAGAGCCATGGACTTGAACCCAAATCCTCACGCTGGTACTTGCGCTTAGCTCCACGTGAGCTTAACCCACTGTGCTACCACCTGACTCCCGGTATGATAGTTTTTGATGCCACACATTATAGGGGCATCTTCTCGGGGTTACAGAAACAGAAGCAGAAGGAAAACAGATCTTGATTTCTCTCCCTTCTCTTTCTCTTCTTCTTCTTATTTTATTTTTACTGCTACTGGTGTTGTCACTGGGGCTTGGCGCATACTCTCTGAATACACCAGTCCCAGAAGCCATTTTTTCCCCTCTCTCGCGTTCTTTCTTTCTTTCTTCCTTTTTTTCTCTCTTCCTTCCTTCCTTCCATCCATCCTTCCTTCCTTCCTTCCTTCCTTCCTTCCTTCCTTCCTTCCTTCCTCTCTTTCTTTCTTTCTCCTCTTCTATTTTGTTTAATAGGACAGAGAGATTGAGAAAGGAGGGGAAATAGAGAGGAAGAGAGGTTCCTCTGTGGGGAGCCGGGGCTGGACTCCTGGTCGTTGAGCTTGGTCATGTGTGTGCTCAACTAGGTATGTTACCGCCCCCCCCCCTTTCTGGGGGAGGTCTATATGTTGGAAACATGACTGAAAATACTGTTTTCTGTTTTTCTAGGAAATTTATTACTACTTTTATTTTGAAATTATGAAGTGTTTAATTTGTATAGTGTCCGTATTTCCAAAAGGAGATGAATGGCAACAAAGAAAAACCTCTTCCATAATATGTCCTTTTTTCTGGTGAGCTTACCTCAGTTAAAAGAAATCTTTTGGGGAGTCGGGCAGTGGCACAGCAGGTTAAGAGCACATAGTATAAAGCCTAAGGACCCGCGCAAGGATCCTGATTTGAGCCCCCGGTTTCCCACCCGCAGGGGGGTCGCTTCACAAGTTGTGAAGCCGGTATGCAGGTGTCTCTCTCTCGCTCTCTCTCTGTCTTCCCGTCCTCCCTCGATTTCTTTCTGTTCTATCCAATAAAATGGAAAAGAATGGCCTCCAGGAGCAGTGGATTCATAGTGTAGGCACTGAGCCCTAGTGATAATCCTGGAGGAAAAAAAATGGCTTGCAGAAAAAACATTATATTACTATTTTATGTATGGTTAAATTTTATTAAACTAGAGAGTAATGACAGAACAAATTAATTTGTGCTTAAGTAAGCTTTCAGAAAATCTACATGCATGTCTTTTTAATCCCCACTGTGGAAGAAAGTTTTGAAGTACTGCCCTCTCCGCAATTTTTTTTTCTCCCCCCTCCAGGATTATCTCTGAGGCTTGGTGCAGCACTATGAATCCAATGCTCCTGCTGGCTTCCCCCCCATTTTATTGGATAAGACAGAGAGAAATTGAGAGAGGAAGGGGAGTTAGAGAGGGAGAGAGGAAGACACCTGCAGACCTGCTTCACCACTTGTGAAGTGAACCCCTCCCCCCATTGCAGGCGGGGAGCTGGGGTCTTGAATTCGGATCCTTCTGTGTGTCCTTGCACTTCGTACAGTGCACACTTAAGCAGATATGCTACCGCTCGGCCCCCTGTAGTATATATATTTTTTCATGAAGGAGACTGAGCCTTTTAATGTTTCTTGGCACACAGTGGTAGAATGTGGGTGATACTGCATACCTTCAGATCAAAGGCAGAAAGGAAATTGCCACTCGAACGTAGAGACAGGAACAACTCAAGTGTGCTGGGCTAGCCTGAGGGTGCTTCTTCTCGAGCAAGTGCTCTCTGTTTGCAGAGAACTCAACTGGAGCCAGCCTAGGCTGCTGCGTGGGAGAGGGATCAGAAACTCAAGCTGGGCTAGCGTCGCAGGAGAGAGACTCTGGGACTCTCGGAGCCAGAAGGCAATCCCATGTGTGTTTAATCAGAAGAGCAGCTGTATTTATACTCGCCAAGAAGGAAACAGTAGGGTATGAAAACAGGATGTGACGTAGAGAGGGTGGAGCGAAAAGAGAGTGCAAACTAGTGGTGGAAAACAGGGTGTGACTAGGAGACGGGGCGGAGTGAAAAGAGAGTGAGTGTGAACCAGTGGGGATTAAACCAATGCCCTGTAGGCAGGGCAGTTCTCAGGTAAAACAGTGATTATGTAAATAGACCACAGCGTTAAGCAGGGGGGAGCCTGCTGTACTGCCCAACACAAGTGGTGCCGTTCTGGGGGTGGGGGGACTGAAGTGAAGTCACTAAACTAGGCCTGCTGAGTAAGCTGTTGTACCAAGCACACTGTGTGTGTGTGTGTGTGTGTGTGTGTGTGTGTGTGTGTGTGTGTGTGCGCCAAAAACTTTCCCTAGCTGCACTGATGTGCCCCTGGAGACTTAACCCAGCAGTCACCAAGGCCCCAGGAAGCTGGGGGCTCTGCCTGTGTCAATGCTAGCACATTGTGGGCACTTCAGAAGCTGCCCACAGTGTCTGTCTTCACACACACACACACACACACACACACACATCTCACTTGTGAACTGAGTGCTTGCTTTCAGCTGTTGTGTTCCTGCAATCATCTGACTCACATTATAAGCAGAGGACAGGCCGGGGGAATGGCTCACTTGGACAATGCACTGCTTTGCCATGTGTGCAGCCTAGGGTTGAGTCTGGACCCCACCACATTGGAGGAAGCTGTTGGTATCTCTCTCTGCCCCCTCCTTTCTTTCTCCCTCTCTCCATATATATTCAGGGAGAGAGGAGGGGAGAGAGAGGTGGGGTTTATGGAGATAAAGTACTTTGCTTAAAGTTATGTGACCCTTATCAAGCCCTCCCACACACACAATTTCATTTTGATACTGTTGTCAAATCATACAATACTAATGGTAACAGTGATAATAAAAGATATTAACTGTTCTCTTAAGTCAGCTATTCCTGTATCTCTGACCCACAGCTATGCACTGTCTGTGTTCTGTTTCTCTCCATCAGTCTCAGCTGAGCGATTCCAACTTTTATTCTTTTCAAAGAATTGTGGTTTGTCCTCTTGGCGGATGACCTCCTCTAATGTGTTCCAGAACCTCCCCTCTCCAGAGCCCTGCCCCACTAGGGAAAGAGACAGGTTGAGAGTGTGGACCCACCTGCCAACACCCATGTCCAGCAGAGAAGCCAGACACCCTGGTCCATACTCCCAGAGGGGGAGAAATGTTAAGGAGAAGGTGACCAGAAGTCTCTGAACTCCAACTCCATCAGGACCTAGAGAGAGAGAGAGAGAGAGAGAGAGAGAGAAAGAATATTTAATGTAGTAATAAATGTATGTATGACTTGGAAATGAAGAGGGATGGATCATTGGGAAAAAATGGGCAAATCTATACAAATATAGACAGATAGTTGTAGATATAATAGTCAACCCATATCTACAACCTCAGAAGAACTGCTGTAACTTCCAGGGGAGGGAGTGGGGATTCAAAACTCTGGTGGTGGGAACAGTGCAGAGTTGTACCCCTGTTATCTTGTCATTTTCTAAATCAATATTAAATTACTAGTAAACTTAAAAAAAAGAAAGAAAAATTGTGGTCTGGGGCCAGGTGATTTAAAAAAAAATTATAGGGTTCCCTTCCTTTCTCTCTATTTAAATTTTATTAGTGATCTAATATTGATTTACAAAAGTACATGTCAACAGGGGTATACATCCACTCCGTTCCCACCACAAGAGTTCTGAATCTTCAGTCTCCCCACTGCAAACCACAGTAGTCTCTCTAAGGTTGTAGACATGGGCCAACCATCATCTCTACAACTATCTGTCCACATTTATACATAATCGTCCCCTTTTCCCCCTGATTCAAATCCTCTCTTCCTCTCCGAGTCACTCATGACAACATAACTACCTCCATATGTCCCTCTTCTTTTTCTCCTCTCTCTCTGGGTGCTGATGGAGCTCAATTCCAGAGCCCTCTTATTCTTTTCCTCCTATGACTTCTCCCCCTCTGGGAATATGGATCAAAGTTGTTTCGGGGGAGCAGAAGGTAGGAGTTCTGACTTTCTGTAATTGCTTCTTTGGACATGGGTGTTGGCGGTTAGATCCATACCTCCAGCCTGTTTCATCATATTTGATGGATAATTTGCAGGAAACAAAGTTACTCTCTTTTAGTACTTTAAATATGCCATCCCACTCTCTCCTTGCCTCTAGGGTTTGTGAAGAGAGATCTGATGAAAATCTGATAGTATGTAAGCCTTCTTTCCTTTCCCTAGCTGTCTGCAAATTTTTTTTTCCTTTGTCATTGAGTTTTGACAGCTTTACAATAATGTGCCTTGCTCTTGGTCGTTTTGGATTTACCAACCTGGGTGATCAGTCTGCCTCTTGAATAAGTATGTTGTTAGATTATCTAGGTGAGGGAAATTCTCAGCTAAAATTTCTCTGAAAATTATCTGTGGTCCTTGGACCCAGTCTTCATCCTTTTACATTCGACCTTTTAATGAAGTCTTCAGTTTCACAGAGAGTCACTTATGCTTTCCAAACCTTTCCTCTGCCTTATCTTTGCAGTGAAAGAGTGGGCTAATTGTATCTTCTAGAGTGGAAGTTCTTTCTTCTGCATGTGTTGTGCTTCTACTTCCTAAACCTTCTACCTGAGTTTAAATTGCACTAAAGGTGTCTCTTAGTCCTTGCAGTTCCATTTGAACTTTTTATTTCATGCTTCCTGTTTAGTGAACTCCGCTTGAAGTTCTTCTTTCAAGATTTATAGCTTCTTAGAAAATTCTGTTCTGAGTTCCTCTTTTGTGTGTCCTTTTTTTTTAAAAAAAAGATTTTTTATTTTAATTTATTGATGAGAAAGGAGGAGAGAGAAAGAACCAGACATCACTCTGGTATCTGTGCTGCTGGGGATCGAACTGAGGACCTCATGCTTGAGAGCCCAAAGCTTTATCACTGTGCCACCTCCCAGACTACTCTTTTGTGTGGGATGCTTCTTCAATTCTTGCTTAGATTATTGAGGAGTTCTCATAATGAGTTTTCTATAGTCTGTCTCTGGTAGTGTCTCTGTCTCTGGAATTTCTTGGATTTGCTGTCTCGCTACTATCTGTTTGTATTGGCATACTTAGATGTTTGTTCTTATTTCTTTGTTGATAGTGCTGGTTATTGCTGGCCAGAAGGTGGTGCTGTTGTGAACTCTAGGTTTCTCTTATTTTTGTATGGTCCCTGGCTATGGGTGGGTGTGGGGGAGTTGCTAAGGCATTCTATGAATAATCAAGATGGCTAAAGCCCAGGTGGGTGGAGGAAGGAAGGGGCCTTTTATTTACTCACAGAGCTCAGATCATTCTGGTGACTGTTCCCAACCAAAGGGACTGTACAGGCTTATACAGGGGGTGCAAGCTTGAGACCAAAACCGTCATCACAGAAGCAGAGGCTGCAAGGTGAAGGGGAGGGAGGAGAGGGACTTGGACCCTTGCTCAAGGGCTGGCTGCCTGAGTTACTGTTATCTTTCCTGCAGAGCCGCATCTGGGAGAGTTTAGCCTCAGCACAAGATACACCACTGAGGGTGGGGATGGGGGGGCCCTTTAGGAGGGCAGAAGCTAGCCAGGGTTACAGAAGCTTCCTTCTCAGTAAAGGTTCAGTCTGGCCTTCATCGTCCCCACTGGCTGTCATTTGCTCACCCAGTGAAGGCCAGCCTGCACTAACCACTAACCACCTGTACTATCTCAGACTTGTACTCATTCTTAATCCTTTATTATAGTTTTCAGTCTTCCTGTCTTGTATTGAGGCCTACTTACAAATGCATCACAGTCAGATTATAAGCACACATTATAACACATATCCAGGGGTTAAAATCTGGAAATTTCCTATCAGGGTGTTTTGGGCTATCTCTTTTCTTTCTAATATTTATTTATTTTCCCTTTGTTGCCCTTGTTTTTATTGTTGTAGTTATTATTGTTGTTGTTATTGATGTTGTCATTGTTGGATAGGACAGAGAGAAATGGAGAGAAGAGGGGAAGACGGAGAGTAGGAGAGAAAGACAGACATCTGCAGACCTGCTTCGACACCTGCATACCTGCTTCACCACCTATGAAGCGACTCCCCTGCATGTGGGGAGCCGGCGGGGGGGGTGTGTGTGTGTGCTCGAACCAGGATCCTTACACCAGTCCTTGCGCTCTACACCACTTGCGCTTAACCAGCTGCATTACCGCCCGACTCCCATTTTGGGCTATGTTGTTGCAAAAGCTATCTGTTTTTTGTTGTCTCAAAAAAAAAAAAACCAGAAGGCTAAAACAACAACAACAACAAAAAAACCCAACAACAACAATAACCCTGAGTCCAAGATTAAGAGGTTTTAAGTTCTCCTTTTCTTCTGGGACTAGGAACTACACTCGTTGTCCAGAGTGGCGCGTCTTTGCACCTTGCCTCTCGGAGCTCTGGTGTAACTGTTGATCTTTCAGCCAATGCTCTCCTTTTTTTGCTCCAACTGCAAGCAAGTGCCCACCTGAGGCTGTAGACCTTTCTGCTGTAGACTATATGTCTAGTTTGGTCTCTTGTTGCCTTTGACTGTTGTTTTGGTGAGAGTATCAAGTTGATCGTCCTAAACCATGCCTCCTGGAAATCCAGGTCCTTTTCCTCTTAAGTCATGACTTTGGTGAGTGTATTTATTTACTTATTCATTTTATGTATTTATTTATTTATATTTGTACATGTGGAGCCAGGGTCTGTACATGGTGAGTTCACCATTCTTTGGCTGAGGTTTTTTTTTTTTTTTTTTCACTGAAAGAGACAGGTTGGGAGCAGTGAGAAAAAGAGGAAAGAGAGAGAGAGAGACAGACAGACAGACAGACAGCATAGCACAGCACACAGGAACCTCACCTGTGTTGCCTGGGACTCTGTGCGTGGAACACTATTTGTTCTCCGTGAGCTGGTGGTGAGAGTGTGCTTTTTAAAAATTTTATTCATTTATTATTGGATAGATACAGAGAGAAACGGAGAAGAGAGGAGGAGCTAGAGAGGGAG
Organism: Erinaceus europaeus; assembly: GCF_950295315.1. Lineage (NCBI taxonomy): Eukaryota > Metazoa > Chordata > Mammalia > Eulipotyphla > Erinaceidae > Erinaceus > Erinaceus europaeus. The sequence goes on from NC_080166.1 coordinate 57,236,501, forward strand.
AGAGACAGAAAGACACAGCCCTGCTTCACCACTCCTGAAGCTTCCCTCCTGTGGTTGGGAGCTGGGGACTTGAACCCAGGTCTTTGCACATGGTGGTTTGAACACTTTGCCAGGATTGCCACCGCCTGGCCTGACAGGGAAAAATTGAGAAGGGAGGGGGAAAAGGAGAGGGAGAGGGAGAGAATGGAGAACTGCAGCCCTGCTTCACCACTGTGAAGCTTTCCCCTTGCAGGTGGGGACCGGGAGCTTGAACCTTGGTCCTTATGCACTGTAACATGTGCTCAACTTATGCTCCACCCACTGGCCAAGCTTAATATCATAGTTTAGTTTTTAATTTCTTTGTTGGGGTATAAATGGTTTACAGTATATAGTAAAATACACTATTCTGTACATGTGTAACATTTCTCAAGTCTTCCACAGAATAATTCAACTCCCCGCTAGTGAGTGTCCTTTTTGGAGAGGGTTGGTCAGGAGGGGCCTGGAGAATCACAGGCCTCTGGTTAAGTAGAGTTTGGAAAGAAGAGGAAATACAGACTTGATGATGAACGTTCTGAATTGTTTTGAAGAGTTTCTCCTTGTGTTAATAATTTGAATGACTAGACTTGACAGAGGAATGATGGATATTGCTGAAAAATAGTGATTCTTGGGAAACTCATAGCATTTCTTTGTGACAAACCTGCCCAAACTCTCTTCTCGGGAAATGAAAAAGGGCTGGTGAGATAGATAGCTCACGTGGTGGGTGTGTTGCTTTGCCATCTGCACAGAGGAGGCCCCAGCCCAACCCCCCTGTGCTGAAGGAAGCTTTAGTGCTGTGAACTCTCCCCCCCTCTCTCTGTCTCTATCTTAAAAAAAAAGAAATGAAATAAAAGGAAGTAGTCTTTTTTAAAAAACCTTTTTTAAAAAATATTTATTTTCCCTTTTGTTGCCCTTGTTGTTTTATTGTTTTAGTTATTAATATCATCATTGCTGGATAGGACAGAGAGAAATGGAGAGAGGAGGGGAAGACAGAGAGGGGGAGAGAAAGACAGACACCTGCAGGCCTGCTTCACCGCCTGTGCAGCGACTCCCTTACAGGTGGGGAGCCGAGGGCTCGAACCAGGATCTTTCTGCCCGTCCTTGTGCTTTTCCCCACATGCGCTTAACTCGCTGCACTACCTCCCGACTCACTGAAAGTAATTTTTTTAAAAAAATATTTTTATATGGAGATTGAGAGGGGAGGAGGAGATAGAGAAGGAGAGAGACAGAGAGACATCTGCATCTCTGCTTCATCACTCATGAAGCTCCCCCACAACAGGTGGGGACCAGGGGCTTGAACCCAGGTTCTTGCTTGTTGTAATATGTGCATTGTTATAGCTACTTAACCACCCGGGGCTTTGGATAAAGAAAATCCTTTAAAAAGAAAAGAAGGGGAGTTGGGCGGTAACACAGTGGGTTAAGTGCACATGGTGCAAAGAGCAAGGAATGGCATAAGGATCGGGTTCAAGCCCCCGGCTCCCCACTTGCAGGGGAGTCGCTTCACAAGTAGTGAAGCAGGTCTGCAGGTGTCTATCTTTCTCTCCCCCTGTCTTCCCCTCCTCTCTCCATTTCTCTCTGTCCTATCCAACAACGACGACATCAATAACAACAACAATAATAACTACAACAATAAAACAACAAGGGCAACAAAAAGGTAATAAATAATAAGGAAAGAAGAAGAAAAGAAGAAAAATGCCAATAGGAATCACTGTAACCCCATTGATTGAAAGTAGCCATTGATTGAAAGTATACTCTCTGCTGGATATCCATTGCCCGCTGCTGAGGTTGAATCATCAGTAAGGATCCACCTGGCCCCTGGATGCAGTTTTGCTGACCACAGCTGAACAGTGGTGATACTATCACACAGTGGCAAGAGAGGCTGACACAGCAGTCTGCTTTTTCTCTGTGCGTGCTGAATCATAGAGCTATTAGATATTGCCCTTGAAATGGACCAGCTTATGGTCATAAGGGCATTTTGCTGAGAACCCATCAAGGAGGTCCAGGAGGTACCCAGACATACGGTGAAAAGAGTCAGCTACTCAGGGGCTGGGTGGTGACACACCGGATTAGTACACACAGTACTAAGTGCAAGGACCTCTGCAAGGATCCCAGTTCGAACCCCTGGATCCCCACCAGGGAGGAAGCTTCACAAGGAGTAAAACAAGTCTGAAGGTCTCTCTCTCTCTCTCTCTGTCTCCCTTCCCTCTCTTTTATTACTCTCTCTCCTATTCAATAAAACAGGAAAATGGGGGTTGGGTGGTAGCACAGCGGGTTAAGCACATGTGGTACAAAGCACAAGGACCAGCTTAAGGATGCCGGTTCAAGCTCCCGGCTCCCCACCTGCAGGGGAGTCGCTTCACAGGCGGTGAAGCAGGTCTGCAGGTGTCTATCTTTTTCTCCCCCTCTCTGTCTTGCCTCCTCTCTCCATCTCTCTCTGTCCTATCCAATAACGATGACAACAATAATAACCACAACAATAAAACAACAAGGACAACAAAAGGAAATAAGTAAATAAATATAAATAAAGGAAATAAATAAATTTTTTTTTAAACCTTAAAATGGGAAAAAATGATGGCCTCCAGGAGCAGTGGATTCACAGTGCTGGCACTCAGCTATAGAGCAGGAGACAGGCAGTGCAGGCTGGTTGCATAGAGATGCAAAGCAGGAGAAATCTGAGTGTTGAAGAGCTTTGGGAGTGGCTGTTGAGCCTTCTAGCATTACTTGTCTGCTAGCAGTGGAATGATTCTTCTTCTTCTAACGTTTGCCCTTCTTCCGTAGCCAGTCAACAGCGTCAGGTAATGATTATGATAAACAAGAAGTCTGTGGCTGAGTGTGTACACATTGTGCTAAGATCCCCGCCTCTCTCTCTCACACACACACACACACCCATACATGGTAACATGCACACACAAACACAAATTAATTTCTTTCCTATTTGATGCTCATAACAACCCTAACAAAGTACTATTATTATTCCCAAAAGGTAATAGGGAAACTGAGATGCCAACCAAGTAATATTTCCACTTGCACAACTGATAGCAGAGTTGTTATTAATAATCATGCCCGCCTAGTACTCTGATTCCATCCCGACTTCCCTGCGCAGACGACCTCACCAAAGTGTCCCAATATCTCCCCTCCCCAGAACCCTGCCTCACTATGGATAGAGACAGACTGGGGGTGTGGCTCCACCTTTTTTTTTTTCTTAGTGTTTTATTTATAAAAAGGAAACACTGACAAAACCATAGGATAAGAGGGGTACAACTCCACACAATTCCCACCACCAGAACTCTGTATCCCATCCCCTCCCCTGATAGCTTTCCTATTCTTTATCCCACTGGGAGTATGGACCCAGGGTCATTGTGAGATGCAGAAGGTGGAAGGTCTGGCTTCTGTAATTATTTCCCCGCGGAACATGGGCGTTGACAGGTCGCTCCATACTCCCAGCCTGTCTCTCTTTCCCTAGTGGAGAAGGGCTCTGGGGAAGTGGGACTCCAGGACACATTGGTGGGGTTGTCTGTCCAGGGAAGTCTGGTTGGCATCATGCTAGCATCTGGAACCTGGTGGTTAACAAGAGGGTTAACATACAAAGCCAAACAAATTGTTGACCAATCATGGACCTAAAGGCTGGAATAGCGCAGATGAAGAGTTGGGGGTCCTCTCCATTTTATAGATAGCTAGTAGGCATATTTTAGTTAAATTCCAAAGGGCCTGTGGCTATACTAGTTGTTTTTTTTTTTTCTTCCCTTTTTCTTTTTGCCCCTGAGCCTGAAATCTGATATGCAGGTGGATCCAAGTCTGGGGAGATGATGTCATGGCTGGAAAAAAGACCAGAAAGCTGGATCAGGGAAGAGAGTAGCTCCTAAATATGGGAAAGAGGTATAAATAATGTTGATTGTAAACTCCATCGATTTGATGTGATCTGGGGCCCATAATTAGCTTAGGAGCCTATGATAGCTCCACCTTCTAATACCCATGTCGAGTGGAGAAGCAATTACAGAAGCCAGACCTCCCACCTTCTGCATCCCAAAATGAATTTTGGCCCTGTAATCCGGGAAGTGGCACAGTGGATAAGGCACTGGACTGTCAAGCATGAGGTCCTGAATTCGATTTGAGCCTAGTCTCTACCATGCTGGAGGAAGCTTTGTGCTATAGTGTCTTTCTTTCTCTCTTCTCTCTGTCTCTGTCTCTTTCAAGCACAAAAAGTCAACCCAGAGTGACATCCCAGGCAATGACAGAACTAAACCAAGACTACCCATTCAAAATAGTCCCATGAGGATTGATTAAAGGTGTCTTTCTCCCTCACATAGTTTAGAACGACAAATGACTCTTGGTTGGATCTGGTCTTGCATATGCTGAAATGCTGGTCTCTCTCTCTCTCTCTCTCTCTCTCTCTCTCTCACACACACACACACACACACACATACACACAAGAATAACTTAAAAATACTTTTTTCCCCCCATTTCTTTACATTTAGGGAAGAATTCCTCCCATATAGGAAAGAGAAAAACAATCACATCTGTGAACTGAGCAGTGATTTTCACACTTGAGCATAACTATAAATAGTGTAAGAAGACAGTGTATAAGGAGATGGGGGGCGGGGAGCACCAGGTAAAAAGCACATGGTACCAAGTGCAAGGACCTGTATATGGACCCCAGTTCCAGCCCTGGCACCCCGCCTGCAGGGGGCTTGTTGCACAATCCGTGAAGCAGGTCTGCAGGTATCTATCTTTCTCTTCCCCTCTCTGTATTCCCTCTTTTCTCATTTTCTCTCTGTCCTATCTAAAACAGAAAAAAATGTCCTCCAGGAGCAGTGGATTTGTAGTGCCAGCACTGAGTCTGAGCGATAACTCTGGAGGCAAGAAAGAAAGAAAGAAAGAAAGAAAGAAAGAAAGAAAGAAAGAAAGAGGAAAAAAAAAACGTGGTCTGGGAGGTGGCACACTGGATAGGGCATTAGACTCTCAAGCTTGAGGTCCCAAGTTCAATCCCTGGCAGCATATGTACCAGAGTGATGTCTGATTCTTTCTCTCTCTCCTATCATTTCTCATAAATAAATAAATAAATAAATAAATAAAATCTTTTAAAAAAAAGAAAAGAAAGAGAAAAAGAAAAAAAACCAATGTAGTAGACTTTTTAATGATATTTATTAATTTATTTATTTTCCCTTTTGTTGCCCTTGTTTTTATTGTTGCTATTGTTATTGTTGTTGGATATGACAGAGAGAAAGGAGAGAGGAGGGGAAGACAGAGGGTGAGAGAAAGATAGACACCTGCAGACCTGCTTCACTGCCTGTGAAGCGACTCCCCTGCAGGTGGGGAGCCAGGGGGCTTGAACTGGGATCCTTAAGCTGGTCCTTGTGCCTTGTGCCACATGCACTTTAACCTCCTGCGCTACCACCCGGACTCCCAATGTAGTAGACTTTATTCGTTTTCCATTCCACCAATGCATGGCATTACACCTCACTTTACTTGATGATTTTCGCCCTTTATTTTCTTCTTATTCTTCTCCCCCTCTTGCTTAAGATACTCCATTTGAGAATTATCCAGATACTTTTGTGACTCTCTAATGGAGCAAGGGCAGCACGAGGAACTATTACACAGTTATCTTTGGAGATAAGAGATACAACCATGAACGTGTCAAAATTAATTATCCTTTTCCTGTCCCCTGTGTCAGTGCATATGACCAATTGCTTTGCTAAGCATTGCTTGAGTGAGGATGTATATTTTGATAAACATTCTTAAATAGTTATGAGTGAAAAAAAAAGGAAAGAATAATGATTAGGTCAGGTATGAATTAAGTAAAATAACAGGATTTGGAAATAATCAGGTTAAGGTAGAGTCAGGAGTTGGTATAATTTCAGTTTGTCTTGTAGTGATCGGCCAGCATGGGCATTTCACATGGCTAGGAGATGAGGGCAGCTCATCAGACACCTTGAGTAGGAAATAAAATAACCAAGAGACTCTAGAAATATCAGAAAGCCATGGTTTAAGATCAAGAATGACAAGTGTTGGCACGAATGGAGAATGAGACATGTCATACACTGGTGACAGGGAGGTCAAGGAGTACAGCTGCTTCCCGACTCTTTAGAATGTTCAAAATAACGTTGTCACTTGATGTAGCAATTTTATCTCTTGGTAGGCTTCTGAGAGCATGGAAATGTATGCTCGCAGAGAGGCAGAATACAAAGGAACTCTGAGTGTGGTGCATCTGGTTAAGCCACTACAGTGTGCAAGGACCGGGGTTCAAACCCAGGTCACCACCTGCAGGGGGAAAGCTTCACAAGTGATGAAGCAGGGCTGCAGGTGTCTGTCTGTGTCTCTCCCTCTCTACCTCTCCCTCCTTTCTCAATTTCTTTCTATCTCTATCCAGTGTTAAATAAATGAAAAAATATATTTTTAGTAGCGATTTAATAATGATTGACAAGATTGTGGGACAAGAGGGGTACAATTCCACACAGTTCCCACCACCAGCGTTCAATGTTCCATTTCCTCCATTGGAAGGTTTCCTATTCATTATCCTTCTGGGAGTATGGACCAAAGATTTTTGGGGTGCAGAAGGTGGGAGTCCTGGTTTCTGTAATTGCTTTTCTGCTGGACATGGACATTGACAAGTGGACCCATACTGCCAGCCTGTTTCTATCTTTCCCTACTGGAGTAGGGCTCTGGAGAGGGGAGGTTCCAGGACATATTGGTGCAGTTGTCTGCCTGCAATAGTATAAGTGGTAAGTAGCCTGTTGTCCATCAGCTGAGAGATAGATAAAACGAAGTGTGAGGTATTCACTCAATAAAATATTAGTTGGTAGAAAAAAAGAAGCCACTTTCCATTGCCTACTGTAACATGTGCATGTCTTGCTAGCATCATGCTACTGAGAGGAGTTAGTTGCAAAGAACCACACATGTATCATTTCCCATCTCTGAAATTGTTAGAACAGGATGGTCAAAATGGTTAGAACAGGATGGTCAAAATATTCTGAGATTGGTACTGATGGTAATAGTTCTTACAACAAACCCAATGTGTTGGATTGTACAGAATTTTATTTTCAGGAGTGAGTTTAATGGTGAGTAAATTCTGTCTTGGTCTCTTAGAAAGGATGTACTTATTTTAGAATGGCTAAATATATTATGACAATGCTCTCATTTGATTACGTAACAGTTTTCACGGTTTGGATATAGTTTTCACATTTACTTTGTGTGTCTTAATCTTTTTATGTATTTATCATTGGAGAGATACAGAGAGAAATTGAGAAGGGCAAAGGAGATATAGAGGTGCCTGCAGCCCTGCTTCACCACTCGTGAAGCTTTTCCCCTGCAGGAGGGGACCAGGGGCTTGAACCCTGGGTCCTTGAACACTGTAGTGTGAGCGCTTAGCCAGGTGCGCCACCACTTGGCCCCATGTTTACTTTTTGTATTAGTTTACCCTTACAATCAAAAGAGCACAACCAGCAGAGCTCATTGACTCAACTTGGCAAGGGGTGTCTGTACCCATAAGGATATCGTTGGTTCATTTAAAATGTTATTTCCAGGAAAACTGAGCCCGATGAAGTGACAAAAATAGCTCAAGAACAGAAGGAAACTATAAACAGAATGATTTCTTCATAGGCAACAGATTACAGGCTGCTAATTCTGATCCAGGGTTTTTTATAACTCTACTTCAAAATGAACCTGTTATTTGGTCTCAGATTTTAACTAGGGAAATGTCTGCTTCTGCTCCAGCCATCTTTTATGATCAATTTGAGAACCTACAGTAGTAGATACTAGGGTTTTCATTTGATTAAAAAGTAGTTTATTTTTATCTAAGCTTTTTATTTGGAGTGTGATTAAAATTTTTAATAGTGGGAGCCAGGCTGTAGCGCAGCGGGTTAAGCGCACATGGCGCAAAGCGCAAGGACTGGAGTAAGGATCCCGGTTCAAGCCCCCGGCTCCCCACCTGAAAGGGTCGCTTCACAGGCGGTGAAGCAGGTCTGCTGGTGTCTGTCTTTCTCTCTCCCTCTCTGTCTTCCCCTCCTCTCTCCATTTCTCTCTGTCCTGTCCAACAACGATGACATCAATAATAACTACAACAATAAAGCAACAAAGACAACAAAAAGGGAATAAATAAATAAATAAATAAATATTAAAAAATTTTTTAAATTTTTTAATAGTGATTTAATAATGATCCACAAGATTGTAAGATCACAGGGGTACAATTTCATACGGTACCCACCACCAGGTATCCCCTCCATTGGAAGCTTCCCTATTCTTTATCCCTCTGGGAGGATGGGACAAAATTCTTTATGGGGTGCGGAAGGTGGGAGTTCTGGCTTCTGGAATTGCTTCTCTGCTGGACATGGGTGTTGGCAGGTGGATTCACACCCCCTAGTATAAATATAACAAATTTTCTTATCAGGTTCCAGATTTATCTGTCTTGTGATCTCTGTGAGGTTTTATTTTTTTGTTGTTGCCACCGTCATTATTTCTGGTCAATGGTAATATTTAAGTCTTAGCTTTTGTATCATGATGATGTTTTAATATTTTTTTTTTGCAGGAGAACTGGATTATTTTTAGGGTACTCTTCCATTTAATTTGACTGTGTATATTCATAACTATATTTTGATTATTATTATATTGGGTTGTTGGCAAAGTCCTGGTGCATTTTTTGCATAGAAAATTTACTTTATATGATTTTTCTGACTTCCCAATACTTGGAATACATCATGAGGCGAAGTCCCCTCTTGCCTCTCCCACTCATGGTGTCATGTCATCAGTATGGCTTGTTCTGCATATTTCTCTTGTTCATTAGCCAAGGAAGTGATTTCTGGGCTTCTTCACAGGGAACGTATCATTTTTTTTCCCTACTTGGATCCTATTCTTTTCGAGTGAGGAAAATGACTTCAACCCCTGAAAAATGTACTTAACTCTCCTTTCTTATTTATTCCCAAATGCTACTCCTTTATTTATTTATTGGGGGATTAATGGTTTACAGTTGACAGTAAATTGCAGTAGTTTTAAAAACATTTCCCAGTTTTCCACATAACAATGCAACTCCCAGCAGGTCCTTTTCTGCTATCATGTTCCAGGACCTGAACCCTACCCCCCCCCCCACCCCAGAGTCTTTATCTTTGGTGCAATACACCAACTCCAGTCCAAGTTAGTGTTTTACCTTCTGATCTTGTTTTTCAACTTTGGCCTATGAGGGAGAACATCCCTTATTCATCCTTTTGTTTCTGACGTATCTCACTTAACATGATTCCTTCAAGCTCCATCCAAGATGGGGTGAAGAAAGTGAATTCACCATTTTTTCATACCTGAGTAGTCGTATTCCATTGTGTATATAGACCACACTTACTTAACCACTCATCTGTTGTTGGACACCTGGGTTGCTTCCAGGTTTTGGCTATTACAAATTGTGCTGCTATGAACATAGGTGTACACATTTCTTTTTTGGATGGATATGCTTGGTTCCTTTGTTTATCACCCCAGGAGAGGAATTGTGAGGTTATATGATAGGTTCACCTTTAGCCTTCTGAGAGTCCTGCAGACTGCTCTCCACAGGGTTTGGACACACGGACATTCCCACCAGCAGTGCAGGAAGGTTTCTTTATCCCCACAACCTCTCCAGCATTTGCTGCTGCTACCTTTTCCAAATACTACTTTTGATTCTGGATGTTGCAGTACTTAAGAAAAGTTTTTATTTAAACACACTTGTCCTTTAAATAAATGAAACATTACTATGCCTTTTTTTTTAATTCAATGGCTTTTCATTTTGACAATGCTTTCATTTTACAAAGGTTTCCGCATACGTTAGCTCTGTATTAGTTGGTAGTGAGAATACTAGCGTAAGGTTATAATTCTTTTACCAAAAGAAACATATTTTAAGGCCATCAAATGGTAAAAAAAAACTTGCATAATTATCAGTTCATACTAATAATAAAAAGTTAAAACACTTGGCCACAAATGACATTTTTTTCTCTATTAAAATTTTTGTATTTGTTACTAGATAGAGACAGAGAGAAACTGAGAGGGGAAGGAGGTAGAGGGGGTGAGAGACAAAGGAACATCTGCAGCCCTGCAGATGAAGCCTTCCCCCTGCAGGGGCTTGAACTTGCATCCTTGATCACTGTAATATGTGTGCTGAACCAGGTGGACCACCACGTAGCCTTGCATTTTTTCCCCTTTATTGGTGGGTTAATGGATTACCCACCAATAGTTCCTGACTCATGAGTAAAATCTCTGTTGTTTGCAAGACACCCTCGCCTCCAACTTTGTTTCTATTTTTTTAAATTAATTATTTTTATTCCCTTTTGTAGCCCTTGTTGCTTTATTGTTGTAATTATTATTGTTGTCGTCATTGTTGGATAGGACAGAGAGAAATGGAAAGAGGAGGGGAAGACAGAGAGGGGGAGAGAAAGACACCTACAGACCTGCTTCACCACCTGTGAAGCGACTCTCCTGCAGCTGGGGAGCCGGGCCTCCAACCAGGATCTTTATGCAGGTCCTTGCGCTACCGCCGGACTCCCTCCATCTTTGTTTCTTTTCCTCCACCATGTGCCAGGACCTCGAAGCTTTCTTCACCCCACCCCTGCACCACTTGCCCCAAGGTCCTTGACTTTGGTGTAATACAACACATCCAGCCCAAGTTATAGTTTGTATTTTTTCTCTTTTCTGACCTTGTTTCTTAAATTCTGGCTGTGAGTGAGATCAGCTGGTCTCCAGCCTTTTCTTTTTGGTGTATCTCACTTAGCATGCCTCCTTCAAGCTCCGTCCCAAGTGAGAAAATTTTGTGTCCAGGAAAATCCGTGGCTAGACTTTTCTGTGTGTCTTACTTTTTTAAAAAATATTTATTTATTCCCTTTTAATGCCCTTGTTGTTTTATTGTTATAGTTATTCTTATTGTCATAATTGTTGGATAGGACAGAGAGAAATGGAGAGAGGAGGGGAACACAGAGGGGGGGGAGAGAAAGACACCTGCAGACCTGCTTCACCACCTGTGAAGCGACTCCCCTACAGGTGGGGAGCCGGGGCTCGAATCGGTATCCTTATGCCGATCCTTGCACTTTGCGCCACATGCGCTTAACTCACTGTGCTACTACTGCCCAACTCCCGAGTGTGTCTTACTTCTTATGGAACTCTATTTATTCTTAGAAGTAGCGTTATTTTAGTTTCTTTCACTCCACACACTGGAATCTAAGTGCTACATCAGAATTTCTTACTCCTTTTTTAAAATTTATTTTATAATGATCATCAAGACCTTAGGAGAACAGGGTTATAATTCCACATAATTTCCACCACCAGAGTTCTGTGTCCCATCCCCTTCATTGGAAGGTTTCCTATTCTCTATCCCTCTGGGGATTTGGATGTAGGATCTTTATGGGGAGTAGAAGGTGGGAGTTCTGGCTTCTGTAATTGCTTCTCTGATGGACATGGACATCTGCAGGTGCATCCATACCCCCAGCCTGTTTCTATCTTTCCCTAGTGTGGCAGGGCTCTAGGGAGGGGAGGTTCCAGGACACATTGGTGAGGTCGTCTGCCCAGAGAAGTCAGGATGACATCATGGTAGCATCTGGTGGTTGAAAAACATTAAGATATAGAGTAGAACAAATTGTTTAATAATCAGGAAACCTAAAGGGAAGAATATAGAAGATGAGATTTGGGGTCTCCATTTTGGAAAAAAAAACTAGTAGGTCTATTTTAGGTATATTCCAAGGGTCCCACCATGGCTTTACTAATTTTTGCCTGAGCCTGACAGCTAACATGCAGGTGGGCAAAAGGTATTGTCTGGGGAGATGGTGTCAGAGTTGGGAATAGGACTAAAACGCCAGATCAGGGCAGAGAGTAGTTCTCAAATATGGAAACAGTATATATATATATATATATATATATATATATATATATATATATATATATATATCATTACTTGTAAATCTCATTGATTTGATTTGGGGTTAGAATTTATATATTTTTTTTCACATGTACTAGTTTTGATATGTTTCAAGTTTTCTTTCCAATGTTAATTTTTCTTGGTCCAGTTGTGTTTTTTTATGCCGGGGCTGGCTTCACAGGCGGGTAACAGAGACGGACAGAGACACACAGCTGAGCTGAGAACGCAGTTTAATCTTTATTCACGAGCGGGCAATGTGCTCCTCCATCTTTCTCCTCTGGCGGCAAAGAGGGACTCCGGAAGTACGTAGGGTAGGGGCAGGGAGAAGGGAGTAGCATGAAAACTAGCAAGGGCTAAACCAAATCTCCCGGTGGGGGAGAGTGAGACCAAACCAAAATGAAGCATAGCAACAATTCCCCCTTTTCTTTTTAACTAAATGACCATAGTATCAGGAGTGTGGGGTGAACAGAAACCTATATCGTACAGGCATTTTCAAAAAAGAAACTGGTACAAACATGGAGGAACATGTATGCGAGCAACAAGAACCAGTGTGCTGCCAAGAGAAGGCCTGAGGGGGGTGTTTTTGCCTCTGTGGGCAAGACTTTATCAGCTAAAAAACATTTCCTGCCTCTGGGGGCTTCTTTTGCCTCTGGGGGGCCTTACTTGCCTCGATGGGCATTACCTAGCATGGGGATGGGGGTATGGCCTAGAGTCCCAAGGCAGCTGGCTGCAGTCAGTCTTTGAGAAACCCAGCAGCATAAAGGGAAGTTACTAGTTTTGTGCAAAGTGTCCAAGAGGTGTACCAGTGAGTCTGATAGAAGTGCCAGTCCAAAGCAGATGTCCACCGAAGAATTGCCAGGGGATGAATTGTTGTACGTCTGTCTTGATGGGGAATGTCAGCCATCGGAATTCCACTTTTCTGTAGAGAACTTGACCGCTGCAGTTAACTTACTATGAAACAAAACTTGTAGCAGGTTAGATGTTTACCACAATTGATAACTCTATTACAATTGGAAGTCTTTTTTAGTATGATTTTAAGGTTGTTTAAAGTTTAAACAATAAAATGTGGAAAGGTAAACAGAAGAACCATGGGGGGGGGAAAAACCTAAGGCATGAGGATCATGAGCATAACCATTGTGCAATCTACCATTTCTAATTGAGAAGGATTCGAGAGTTTTTCATATCAACAAGTCTATTTAACCTTTTGTTACACCCATTGAAGATGGAGACACACCCTAGGTGTGCACAGGTTTTTTTTTTAAGACTAACTTAGTTAAAATATATTGATTTTTAACTAATTTTTAACTCAGACTTTAAATGTAAGTTAATTTTACCTGTATGAGAACTATGTTGAAGACCTTTTTCATTTAACTCTGTCTGGTAAGAATATAGCCTTAAAGTTACATTTTTAACCTTAAAGTTAATGTTTACCAAACTTTCAACACACACGTAAACATGGTCTTCAATACACAAGGAGGAAAACTTTTGTTATGAAGACATGTCATTTTAAACACGAGTTTAGATCTATACTGTCTTAGCCATTCGGGGAGTGCATTGTCCAGCAGTGGCTTCTTGCACAACTTCAGCTCCAGGAATTGTAGGTAGTGATCTCTGCAGGAATCTCTGTGTATTCTAGCTTTTCTGGCTTCAGAGCCGAGTTGGGGATCTTGGCCAGGGGGCCCAGTTTCGGCAGGGAGCCTGCAGTCTCCAGGTGGTCCAGGATCTGTCCAGACTTCATAGCAAGAGGGCGGGCAGGCCAGCAGTGCAGAAGGCAAGGGCCAAGGTGCCCTGGGGTGGCAGCCAGGATGGGCTGCAGCCCTGCCCACAATGTCTGCTGCCCTGCTCCCAGTGGCTGAGCAGTGTGGAGGGAGCCCATGCCCAATGCTCCACACCACACGGCTGTGAGCTGGTTCATGTGGGCGGGCAGCGGGCGGAAAGCAGAGAGAAACGTTCCAGAAACACAGAAACAGTCTCATGAAGAAAGGGCAGAGGCTTTTGGAAACCTCTTCACAAGCAGAAAAGAAGGCCATAGTGGATTCACTTATCTGGGGGGTTGCGCAGGTTAGGCCCCACGTTGGGTGCCATATGTTGTATATGCCGGGGCTGGCTTCATGGGCAGGTAACAGAGACAACCAGAGACACATGGCTGAGCTGAGAACGCAGTTTAATCTTTATTCACGAGTGGGCAATGTGCTCCTCCATCTTCCTCCTCTGGCGGCAGAGAGGGACTCCAGAAGTACGTAGGGTAGGGCCGGGGCGAAGGGAGTAGCGCGAAAACTAGCAAGGGCTAAACCAAATCTCTCGGCGGGGGAGAGTGAGACCAAACCGATGTGAAGCATAGCAACAAGTTGCCTCTTGTCTTGAAGCATGGATTCCTTCCCATGTTCAATTTCCTTTAATGCATAACCTCTCCTTCCTTATGGCACCCTTCACTGAGTTTAGAAAATGTTCTTAGGAGTTGGGTGTTAGCACAAAGGGTTCAGCGCAGGTGACGCAAAGCACAAGGACCGGCGTAAGGATCCCGGTTCAAGCCCCCAGATCTCCACCTGCCGTGGAGTCACCCCAAGAGTGGTGAAGCAGGTCTGCAGGTGTCTGTCTTCTCTCCCCCTCTCTGTTTTCCCCTCCTCTCTCCATTTCTCTCTGTCCTATCCAACAATGACGACAACAAGAATAACTACAACAATAAAACAACAAGGGCAACAAAAGGGAATATGAGTTCACTATGAGTCCACTGCTTCTGAAGGCCATCTTCCCCCCCCCCATTTGTTGCCCTTATTTTATCTTTGTTGTTGTGGTGGTGGTTATTATTATTGTTGTTATTGCTGTCATTGTTGTTGGATAGGACAGAGAGAAATTACGAGAAGAGGGGAAGACAAAGAGGGAGAAAGACACCTGCAGACCTGCTCCACTGCTTGTGAAAGGACTCCACTGCAGGTGGGGAGCCAGAGGCTTGAACCGGCATCTTTACACAGATCGATGCGCTTTGTGCCATGTGTGCTTAGCCCGCTGCGCTACCGCTCACCTTCCCCCCCCCCCCCATGAGATTTTAAAACTACTCATCTAGTAAATTTTCTTGAAGGGTTTTCTTAAAACATGCTACCTAGTTTTTAGAGAAATAACCTTTTTCACATGCTAATTTCACCTGTCTATGAAACATCTGATTAAAACATAACCTTTCAGTAACAAGTACAACCATTCAAAAAAGCAATTTTGAAAAAGGAAGAAAGAAAGAGAGAAAGAAAGAAAAGAAGAAAGAAAGATAGGAAGAAAGAAAGGAAGGAAGGAAGGAAGGAAAGAAGGAAGAAAGAAAGAAAGAAAGAAAGAAAGAAAGAAAGAGAAATAAGCACAGCTGACTTTTGGCACAGATAGTATTTGACTAGAGGGAATAAACATGTAGGGGGATTGGAGCGTTTGTACCGGCTGAGAGTCATCCTGTGTCATGATCAGAGTCACAGTTGTCATGAAAGAGTGTCAGTGTAGCAGCTGGGCATCTGGAGAATGAACAGTTGAAGAATGCTTGTACTGGCTTTTGGAAATAGGATGGACAAGGCAAACCTGGATTGGCAGTGAGGGAAAGGAGAGTCCTAAGAATGTTTCCTGGGGCTAGATGGTGGCGTACCTGGTTGAGCCCACATGTTACAGTGCACAGGGACCAATGTTCGACCCCCTAGTCCCCACCTGCAGGGGGGAAAGCTTCACAAGTGGTGAAGCAGGGTTGCAGGTGTCTCTCTGTCTCTCACCTTCTCTATCACCCCTTCCCTCTTGATTTCTGGCTGTCTCTATCCCATAAATACATAAATAAAGATAATAATAAAAAATTTAAAAAATAATGTCTCCTGTATTTCTGGTAGGAACAACCATTGGTCGAAAGAATTATTTATCCAGACAGATAAAAGACATGGACCACAGGGTGCAAAGGTGGTTTTAAGTTTTGATATGCTGGAGAGACATTCAGGTCTTGGGCAGTGTTGTCTAACCAAAGGCATGGCTGACTTTTCTTTTAATTTTTTTTTAAGTTTATCCTTTTTTCCCTGTAATTTTTTTATTATCTTTATCTATTTATTGGATAGAGACTGTCAGAAAACAAAGAAGGAAGGGGGAGATGAACAGAGAGATGGACACCTGCTGCACAACTTCACTCGCAAAGCTTTCCTTCAGCAGGTGAGGACCAGGGGCTTGAACCTGGGTCTTTGTGCACTGTAATATGTGTTCGTTCCAGGTGCTCCACCATCCGCCCCCCTGACTTTTCTTCTTGCTTTCTTACTTACTTTCTTTCTTTCTTATTTTTATTGAGGGGGATTAATGCTTTACAGGGCAGTAACTGACATGTGCAGACAGTTTCATGATATAACAAGCCCTCAAAATTTTCTTCCTCTCCACCCTACTCCTCTGTTCCCAGAGTCCTTTGCTCTGGTGCAATACCCCATGTCCAGTCCATGTCTCAGTCTGTGCTCTCCCTACTTCCCCAGAGTCCTTTGCTCTGGTGCAATACCCCATGTCCAGTCCATGTCTCACTCTGTGCTCTCCCTCCCTGTCCCTACTTTACTAAGTCCCAGTAATAAGTGAGATCATTTGATATTCATCCTTCTCTTTTTGGCTCATCTCACTCAACATGATGTCCTCAAGATTTATCCAAGAGGATGCAAAGGAGACAACCTCATCATTTTTGACAGCTGAGTAGTGTTATGTTGTATATATATACCACCATTTTCCAGCCACTCATCTGATGTTGAAACATCTGGGTTGCTTCCAGGTTCAGGCAATTATGAATTATGCTGCATAGCTGACTTTACAGAGAAGTAGGGCTTCATGCTGTATGGTGAAGGCTTGAACCTAGATAGAATGATCAGTTTGCCTACTAGATATAGAGTGAGCTGGAGGCATGATGGTGAGTCACCTAGATGTTACAGCATACGGAGGCAGAGGGAGAGGCAGAAATGGTGCTGTCAGGTCCTTACGTCACTGTGGACCTCCATGTTCGGATAAGACAATAATAGCGGCCGGGTGGTGGTGCATCTAGTTAATCACACATAAGTACTAAAGGCAAGGACCCCTGCAAAGATCTGGATCTGAGCCCCCCGTTCCACACCTGCAGGGGGAAAGCTTCACAAGTACTCAAACAGGTCTGCAGGTGTCTCTCTGTCTCTCTCCCTGTCTATCTCCTCCTCTTCTTCCAGTTTCTCTCTGCCCTATCCAATAAAATGCAAAAAAAAAAAAAAAATCCAACAGGAACAGTAGATCCATAGTGCCGGCACCAAATCCCAGTTGTATAACACTGGAGGCAGAAGTATCATTAAAAAACTAATAAATTAAAGGTAATCACAAGTACACAAAATTAGGAGACAGCAGAGTGTACATGAGTCAGTTTAGGGAGACAGGCAGTGGCACACTAAGTTGAGGGCACATGTTACCATGTGCAAGGACCTAGGTTCAAGCCCCTGGTCCCCACATGTAGGGTAGAAACTTCACAAGTGGTGAAGAAGGGATGTAAATCTGATTCTCTCTTTGCAAGAAGGGCTGAAAGTCTAAGTCTCTCTCTTTCTCTGCCTCTCTCTCTCCCCCTGACTGTCTCCCCTCTCAATTTCTCTCTGTCCTATCAAATTAAAAAAAAAAAGTTCAGAGTGAATCCTTCAACAGTTAGGATGTTACAGAAGATGTAGGATGTTAGAAGAGTTTTTCTTTCCCTTTATTGAAATAACATTATGTTGGGCTAGCTTCGTGGGCGGGAGAGAGAGACGACCAGGGACTCATGGCTGAGTGGTAGGCATTTCAGTCTTTATTCATGTGGAAGGCAGTGCAATCTAAGCTATCTCTAATCACAATCTTGTCCTTATATAGCCTGAGGCGGAAGAGTCAGGTCCGAAGAGGATATACGTAGGATAGGGGGTGGGGAGAAGGAAAAAGCTTGCAAAACAGTGAGGATTAAACCAATGCCCTGGAGGCAGGGCGGTGCTTAGTTATCAGTGGTTATGTAAATGGAATACAGTGTTAAGCAGGGGGGATTAAACCAATGAAATAGAAGGGGTCTTAGAAGCAGAATTGAGAAGCATACCAACAACATTGTTAGACTATTGTTTCAAGTGTATGCCGTGTGTGTGTGTGTGTCCATCCCTTGTTGAACAGTATGTGAGCCTATGAGCCAGCCTAAAAGTTACTGACATACTCACCCAGGCGTAACAATTAATCTTATTTTCCAGAACTGTGTGTGGCTTTCTCATGCTCTAGCCCTGATGTAAGGATCCCTGTGCAATCTACAATGAATATAATACTCTGCCTTAGGGATGCTAAGCTAACAGTAACAGCTTTGCACGTTCTAAAAAGGATCTAAACGCTGAATCTTGGTCTTATTAACACCGTTCTGTCGCCAAATAAACACACTGTAATCCTACCAATTTATCATCCACGAGTCCAACACTACAATGGCTTGTTAGCTTTCATGTCCAAATTCTGTGCTGATGAGGGTCTCGTCCCATTGTATTGGAATTCACACTGAAAACACAACATGGGCAGGAGCGTATAATTAGATCAGGGTCTGTTCTGTCAATCAGAACGAATGTTGTGGCATTTTTTACCCAGCTGAGTTAATGACGGAACTGTGGAAAGGAAGGACGAGTTTATTTTTAGCGAATGGGTGTAGCTGGTCTGGCCTGCGAATTAGGGCAGGTTCTGCTCTGAGACAAGAGCTAATTTATCTGACTGACCACGTCACGGCTTGTTAAGTAATTTCAGATACATCTGACTGAAGATTCTCATTGATTTCCTGGTTCCTGGCAGACAAAAGTTGAGTCTTGTTATTCTTCCCTTTGGGAAGTCTTAAAAATGATAATTTTATTCATTCAGATGGGAATATACACAGACGTTGCTAAAATCAGAAACAGAAGCTGTTAATGTTGAACTCTTTGTCGTGGAATGACTTCCACAAGTAGTTTAATCTGTTGTTGTATGCTTTACATTGAGTTCTAGTTCTCCCCCACCAAGAGAATTGGATCAGTCCAGTTAGTTTTCGTGGGCCCGCTTGGCCCCGCCCCTAGGAACCCCGAGAGAGGGTTCCAAAGTGGGAGAGTGGGAGAGTTCGAGAGTTCCGGAGTTGGGGAGGGTTCCTGAGTTCCAGAGTAAGAGAGAGTGCTTGCGCCGCCGCAAAGAGACAGCAGAGTTCTGTTTGGTCATTAGTTTGGTTTAGTTTATGGATCGTTGTTCCTGAATAAAGAAATACAGCTTCCCTGCCCAGCCGTTGTCTCCGCGTCTCTGTTACCTGCCGGTGAAGCTAGCCCGGCCAGCTAGAGCCTACAAATTTAAACAACAATCTGTAATATAGAAATATTCTAAAAATAGGCAAAATAAGGACCCGGGTTCCAGCCCCTGGTTCCTGTCTGCGAGGGTGGGGATTGAGTGGGCTTCATGAATGGTGAAGCTGGACTGCTGTGTGTCTTTGTCTCCTCCTCTATCTCCCACTTCCCTGTTGATTTCTGGCTGTCTCTATCCAGTAATAAATAGAGATAGTAAAAACATTCAAAAAGGCAAAAATATAGATATATCTGTAAATAGATACATAGATTATATATAATATATTATATGTAGATGTAGATATAGATATATAGCCTGTCGGGCTAGTTTCACAGGCGGGAGAGAGAGAAGACCAGGGACTCATGGCTGAGTGGTACGCAGTTCAGTCTTTATTCATGTGGAACTCAGCGCAATCTAAGCTATCTCTAATCACAATCTTGTCCTTATATATCCTGAGGCGGAAGTGTCAGATCCGAAGAGAATGTATGTAGGATAGGGGGTGGGGAGAAGGAAAAAGCGCGAACCAGTGGGGATTAAACCAATGAAAACAATGATAATGTAAATAGACCACAAAGTTAAGCAATACAAGTGAACCTAATGTGATGATCAAAACAGAAGGTCATATAAGCAGAATTTAGAAGCAGACCAACAATAGTCAACCCATAACCGTGACCTCAGGAAAACTTGTAGTTTCCTCTGAATAGAGGTGTGGCCACAGAACTTTGGTGGTGGGAATGGTGTGGAATTATACCCCTATTAGCTTATAATTTTGAAATATTTACTTATTTATCTATTTTTCATATTTATTCCCTTTTGTTGCCCTTTTTTCATTGTTGTAGCTATTATTGATGTTGTTGTTGGATAGGACAGAGAGAAATGGAGAGAGGAGGGGAAGACAGAGAGGGGGAGAGAAAGATAGACACCTGCAGGCCTGCTTCACCGCCTGTGCAGCGACTCCCTGCAGGTGGGGAGCTGGGGGCTCCGACTTGGATCCTTATGCAGGTCCTTGTGCTTTGAGCCATGTGAGCTTAACCTGCTGCGCTACTGCCTGACCCCCATTATTGTTGTTTTTATTGATGTTGTTGTAACTCTAACCCATCTCTCATTACAAAAGATATTAAAAAAGTAATGAAAAATAAAAACTTTTTAAAACTTTTTAAAAATTTGTATTTATTTATTTATTTCCTTTTGTTGTCCTTGTAGTTTTATTGTTATAGTTATTATTGATGTCATTGTTGTTGTTGCTGTTGTTTACTTATTTATTTATCTATCTATTTTTCATATTTATTTATTTATTCCCTTTTGTTGCCCTTTTTTATTGTTGTAGCTATTATTGATGTTGTTGTTGTTAGATAGGACAGAGAGAAATGGAGAGAGGAGGGGAAGACAGAGAGGGGGAGAGAAAGATAGACACCTGCAGACCTGTTTCATTGCCTGTGAAGCAACTCTCCTGCAGGTGGGGAGCCGGGGGCTCGAACCGGGATCCTTATGCTGGTCCTTGCTTTGTGCCACCTGTGCTTAACCTGCTGCGCTACTGCCAGACTCCCCTGAAATATTTATTTTTATTACTGGATAGATACAGAGAGAAATTGAGAGGAGAAGGGAGAGAGAAAGGGAGAGAGACAGAGAGACACCTACAGCCCTGCTTCACCACTTGCAAAGCTTTTCCCCTGTGGGGACGAAGGGTTTGAACCCACATCTTTGTGAATTGTAATGTGTGCTTAACCAGGTGCACCACCACCTGACCCCCTAATTTTGTAAATAACTATTAAATACCTAATAATTTTTTTAAAAAAGAAATATTTGATTCTTATTAAATTGTTTCTCTGATCATCACTTTTAAAAAATATTCCGGAAGAAGCATTTTTTTTTTTTTAAAAAACATTTTATATTTAGAAGGGGCTGAGCTCCAGGGATAACCCTGGAGGCAAGCAAGCAAACAAACACAACATTAATTCTCCTAAGATTAAAAAAAAACCAATCTACTTACTTTAGTTAATGTGACATAAGAATTGTGCTCTTTCTTTACTTAAAAAAGACAGACAGACAAACAAACAAAAAAGCCCATAGACACTCTAAGGGGAATGACAAAAAGTGACTCAGCAGGATGTATTACTTTTTTTTTTTTCTTTTTCTTTTTTTAACCAGAGCACTGCTCAGCTCTAGCTTATGGAGGTGTGGGGGGATTGATACTGGGACTTGAGAGCCTCAGGCATGAAAGTCTCTCTTTGCATAACCATTATGCTGTACCCCCCATCCAGTATGTATTACATTTTAAAAGGCTTGGAAGCTTCATTCACTTTCTGACATAGCATGTTACCCTGGTCCCAGGCATCCATCCCACACAATCTTTCTTTGGTTTAACTACACAATCTTGCTACCTTCCACTGCAGTTTCAATGTCACTCCAAAAGGAAGTGTCACAAAGGCCACCATTGAGGACTGACCCAAACACAGCTATTTCTTCCACATTATATTCTTTTTTTAAAAAAAGATCTTATTTATTAATGAGAAACATAGGAGAGAAAGAAAGAACCAGACATCACTCTGGTACATGTGCTGCTGTGGATTGAACTCAGGACCTCATGCTTGAGAGAGTCCAACACTTTATCGCTTTATCCACTGTACAGAGGAGGCCAGGCCTGCTATTCAGGCTGACCACTGTCCTAAGATTGAGATTTGCTGAAGCAACACCCTAGTTCCAGCAACCAAACTCAGGTTATATTTTGACTCCAGGGTTATAGCTGGGGCTAGGTGCCTGCATCAAGAATCCACTGCTCCTGGAGTCCATTTTTCCATTGTTGTTGTTATTTAATTAAACTTTTGTTATTATCTTTATTTATTTATTTATTACATAGAGACAACCAGACATTGAGAGGGAAGGGGGTGGCAGAGATGGAAGAGAGACAGACACCTGCAGCCCTGCTTCACCACTTGCAAAGCTTCCCCCCTGCAGGTGGGGACTGGGGGCTCGAACTCGGATCCTTGCACATTGTGACAAGTGTGCTCAACCAGGTGAGCCACCACCCTGCCGCTGTTGTTGTTGCTATTGATGTCGTTGTTGTTGGATAGGACAGAGAAAAATAGAGAGAGGAAGGGGATAGAGAGGGGGAAAGAGAGAGACACCTGCAGACCTGCTTCACAGCTTGTGAAGTGACCCCCCCTGCAGGTGGGGAGCCGGGGGCTCGAACCAGGATCTTTGAGCTGGTCCTTGCGCTCTGTACTATGTACGCTTAACCTGGTACCACCTCCTGGCCCCCCATTAGGTTACTACTTAAATAAATACCTCAGAACTCATTGGTATGAAAAAGCCATAGATTAGTAGGGATTTGGACAGGGTTTATCCCCCATGTGAGGTTGGGTTATCTCTGCTCCTTGAAGTTTGTTTCCTTACTTAAATTGCCACCAGGGTGGTCCAGAAGTTGGTGCAATGGATAAAGCAGTGGACTCTTGAGTGTGAGGTCCCAAGTTCAATCCCAGCAGCACATGTACCAGAGTGATGTTTGGTTCTCTCTCTCTCTTTCTCCTCCTATCTTTCTCATTAACAAGTAAATAAAATCTTTAGGAAAAAATACATTGCCACCAGGGTTATCTCTGGGGCTTAGTGGCTGCATAATGAATTCAGAGGTTTTATAGGCCATTTCCTTTTGTTGATAGAGACAGAGAGAAGTTGAGGGGCCAGGTGATGGTGACACACCTGGTTGAGTTAACATATTCCAGTGTACAGGGACCAGGGATCAATCCCCCTTCCCCACCTGCCTGCAGGGGAAAGCTTTGCAAATGGTGACTCAGGGCTACAGGTCTCTCTTTCTCTTTCTTACCCCCTTCCCTCTCGATTTCTAGCTGCCTACCAATAAGTAAATAAAGATAAAACATTTTTAAAGTATATTAAAAAAGAGACATAGGGGCCAGGTGGTGGCACACCTGGTTGAGCGCATGCATTGCAATGCCCAAGGACCCGGGTTCAAGTCCCTGGTCCCCACCTGCAGGGGAAGCTTCATGAGTGGTGAAGCAGGGCTGCAAGTGTCTCTCTGTCTCTTTTCCTCTCTGTCACCCCCTTCCCTCTTGATTTCTGGCTGTCTCTATCCAATAAATAAAGATAATAAAAAAAGAGACAGAAGTTGAGAGGGAGACTGAGAGATACCTGCAACACTGCCTCACTGCTTATGAACCCCCCCCCCCCCAGCCTCCTCTCATTTCCCTTCCACTTGCCTCTGAAAAAAGGCAAACACTTTCAGCCTTGCTTCACCACACTTGAATCTTCCGCCCCTCCTGTGGAGACTGGAGGCTTGAACCTGGGTCTTTGCACACTGTGAAGTAAGTTCTTCACTAGATGTGCTGCCACCGGAAGGAGGGGGTAAGGTGGGTGGGAGGCTTTTTTATTTTTCCTATCTTTAATTTAATGGTGCACACCAGAATTTATTTCCTCTCTTGGTTTTGGTATCTATCTCCAGCTAATGTTCCCTTGAGAGGCACTTGAGCACCAGCAGGGCTCACTTTAGCCAAAGCCTTTCAGGGGCTCTGTGCAGGTGAGTGGTGGGGTGCTGTTTCTCACACAGGAGACAACCTAGAAGCTGAAAATGTTGACACCATTTGCCCGCACAAGTGCATTAAGCCAAGGGGTTGTATAATTTGTGTAGCCCCGGGAGTTGGTGTTAGCACAGCAGGTTAAGCGCAAGTAGCATAAAGTGCAAGGATGGGGGTAAGGATCCCAGTCTGAGCCCCCGGCTCCCCACCTGCAGGGGTGTCGCTTCATAGGCAGTGAAACAGGTCTACAGGTATCTGTCTTTGTCTCCCCCTCTTTGTCTTCCCCCCCCATTTCTGTATGTCCTTTCCAACAACAACGATGTTAGTAATAACTACAACAATAAAACAACACGGGCAACAAAAGGGAATAAATATTAAAAACATAATAATTTGTGTTGCCTCAACAACTACACTGACATCCTGAGGAGGAGGCTGGTTAAGTTTTCATTCGTGGTGAGATCATACTAGACAACAAAGACAAGTTATATTTTTTGGATTTCACTATGTAAGTTGGGGTTCTTTCTTTTTATTATTATTATTATTATTATTATTACCCCCCCAAGCAGTGAGTTGCTTAA
This sequence comes from Erinaceus europaeus, assembly GCF_950295315.1. Lineage (NCBI taxonomy): Eukaryota > Metazoa > Chordata > Mammalia > Eulipotyphla > Erinaceidae > Erinaceus > Erinaceus europaeus. Next base: position 57,260,758 of record NC_080166.1, read on the forward strand.
GTCAGCTTAAGTCAATAAATGAACTCAGTTGAAGTTTATGTTGTCATTTCCAGCATTAGGATGAAAAGTAACTCTGGTTTTGATTTTGTGAATGTGAATTTGACCCTGTGTAGGCTCTGGGGGCAGGACTTGGAAGAAAAGAGTCTTTTTTTTTTTCATTCTCAGAATAATGTTCTGGTTCTCTCTCTACCACTCATCCTCTTTATCACTAATACATACATCTCCAGGAGTGAGGCATTGTATGATTTCCTGTAACTCTGGATAAGGGGAAGAGAGTGAGAGAAGCCAAAGCCAGAAAGCCCTCAGTCTCTGGTAAGGCAAGACTGAACCCAGGGCTCCCTCACATGTGCAAAGTGTGTGTGCTAATTCGAAGAGACACACGCACCCTTATGTTCATAGCTGCATTATTCACGACAGCCAAAGAGTGGAAGCAACCTCAATGCCCATCATCGGATGACTGGCTAAACAAGTTATTTACTACATGGAATACTACTCTGCAGTCAATAAAAGATGAGATATTATATCCTTGGGGACAAAATGGATGGAACTGGGGCTGATTGTGTTTAGCGAAGTAAGAGATGAGAGACAACTACCAAATGGTTTCACTTGTGAGTGGGCCCTAGTGATCTGATTTATGTGAACTTGCCAAAAAAAAAAAAATCCAAACAAAAGGGAAGCAAGCCAACTATAAGACTTGTGAGAATTCTGGTGGTTCTCTTTGGGAGGTGGGAGGGTGGAGACACAGAACTTTGGTGCTGAGTGTGGTGTGCTCTACCTTTAGTCACCCCCCACCCCCAAACTTCAGTATTTAAAGCTGTGGTGTTTAATTTATTTTCTTTTTGATAAGACAGAAACAAATTGAGAGGGAAGGAGGAGATAGAGAGGAAGAGGGGAGAGATACAGCACTCTTTCACTGCTAGTGAATCTTCCCCTTTGTAGATAGGGTCTGGGAACTTGAACTGGGGTCCTTGATGGGATACGGAGTTCTAGTGGTGGGAATTGTGTGGAGTTGTCCCCCTCTTATCCTATGGCTTTTGTGTTTCCTTTTTTTTTCTTATGGTCCCGTCTTCTCTTCTTTTCCAAGTCACACTACACCTATTACTACATCCAAATGTTCCTCCCTTTTTCCTCTACTTTCTCCATGTCCTTGACCTTGCATACAGTAACTTTGACCTATCATTTTATTTGCTTTTTAATGAGAGATATAGATATAAAGAGAGATAGAGAGAGGGAGAAGGGGATGGAGAGGGAGAAGGGGATGGAGAGGGGGATGGGGAGGGGGATGGGGATGGCAATGGGGAGGGGAGGGGAGGGGGGAGAGGGAGAGGGAGAGGGACACCAGAACTCTGCTCAGCTCTAGCTGATGGTGGTGCTGAGTATTGAAGCTGGGACCTCAGGGCCTCAGGCATGAAAATGTTACGAAATCATTATGTTTTCTCCTCAGCCCTAAACTGTGGTTTTTATAGTCTTAGCACTACTATCTTATTTGCTATTTATTTAGTGAATTCAGTAAAGGTGAAGGCCTTGTGTGTGGTTTTTTTCTCACTGTTATTTTCTGTCTGATATCTGATCATAATAGAAGTAACCAATTTCTACATAGGGAATGAGTATTCAAAGTTACAGATTGCTTTCCATGCAAACACTTACAGATAATTTCAGATTGGGGATGGAATTATAACAGCCCGCAATATTTCTGATGGACGTAATTAGCTTTACTGTGCATGTAGTTTCGTTCACCTCAAAAGAGAAAATCTGCTTCCTTTTTTTCATGTAAGTTATTGCTTGTCTTTATTATATTATCCTGGGGGTGGGGGGCATGCACCCTTTTCAACATGCAAAAAACATAAAGATGGTATATCAACTGGTTATTTTGTAATAAATGTAGCCAGGAAATAAAGCATAGTTGTCAAGAAAGAGAATTTGTTTGGCTCTATATGTTAACTCTTTTTTTCGGCTACCAGGTTCCAGATGCTAGCATGATGCCAACCGGACTTCCGTGGGCAGACGACCCCACCAGTGTGTCCTGGAGCCCTGCTTCCCCAGAGCCCTGTCCCACTAGGGAAAGAGAGAGACAGACTGGGAGTATGGATCAACCTATCAGTGCCCATGTTCAGCGGGGAAGCAATTACAGAAGCCAGACCTTCCACCTTCTGTACCCCATAATGACCCTGAGTCCATACTCCCGGAGGGATATAGAATAGGAAAAGCTGTCAGGGTTGGGGATGGGATACGGAGTTCTGGTGGTGGGAATTGTGTGGAGTTGTACCCCTCTTATCCTATGGTTTTTGTGTTTTTTTTTTCTTATGGTCCCATCTTCTCTTCTAAGTCACACCTACACCTATTACTACATCCAAATGTTCCTCCCTTTTTCCTCTTCTTTCTCCATGTCCTGATGGAGTTGGAGTTTAGAGCCCTTTGGTCATCTTTCCCTGTCATTTCTCCCCCTCTGGGAGTATGGACCAAAATTCTTTATGGCGAGCAGAAGGTGGGAGTTCTGGCTTCTGTAATTGCTTCTCTGCTGGACATGGGTTTTGGCAAGTGGATCCACACCTCCAGCAACACACTATGTATTTATCTTAAGATGGTAAGGTCTCTGCTCCACACAGCCTCTCAGTGAGCAAAGCTGCTGGAGGGCTATTCTTCCTTCCAGAACCATTTTCTGTCCTTGCACTATGGCATAATATTTCTGTTTCATTTGGCTAAAGCAGTTACTTAACCCACCAAACTGTATGTGCGTATTAAAAAAAGGAGCAACAAACATGAATGAGCACCAGCAATGTCTGTCCTTGTGTTGATGGAGTCAGTGGTTGATTGTTTTGAAAAAAATGTTTTTATAGGCAGGGGAGCTAGCATAGTGGTTGTGAAAAGAACTTTTGTTTCTGAGGCTCCAAGGTTCCAGGCTCAATCCCCAGCATCACCATACCCAATAGTTGAACAGGGCCCTTCTGGTGTCAGTCTCAGTCTCAGCCTCAGCCTCAGCCTCAGCCTCAGCCTCAGCCTCAGCCTCAGCCTCAGCCTCAGCCTCAGCCTCAGCCTCAGTCTCAGCCTCAGCCTCAGCCTCAGCCTCAGCCTCAGCCTCAGCCTCAGCCTCAGCCTCAGCCTCAGCCTCAGCCTCAGCCTCAGCCTCAGCCTCAGCCTCAGTCTCTCCCTCTCCCCCTCCCTCTCCCCCTCCCCCTCCCCCTCCCCTCCCCTCTCCTCCCTGCCCCCCCTCTATATATATATACATACACACACATACACATATCATTAATATAAATATTTAAAAGACATCTTCATCGCAGAAATTTTTTTCTGTGTCTGTGGTGGTGAAATGTAAGACTTTCTTATTATTATCTTTATCATCATTATCTTTATTTCTTATTATTATCTTTATTCAAGGGGGAGATAGAGAGGGAAAGGGGTCTAGAAATACCTGCAGCAGTACTTCAGGTGGTAAAATTTTTTCAAGTGTATCCTGTTCCCTTCCTTTGGTTTGGCAGAATCTTGAGTTCCAGCGCCAGAATGTCTTACATTAATAGCGATGAACATATTTAATATTCTAAAATGAGTATTTATTACATAAGACATTTACAGACACCTTAAATGATTTTCTTAAATGTTATACCAGTGAGTTTCCTTTCTGTGACTTCTTTTCATTGCTGATTTGAATGACCAACTTTCACAATTCTTATCTGTGGGGGACAGATGGTGGTGCACCTGATTTAGTGCACTCACTACAGTGCACAAGGACCCAGGTTCAAACCCTTTGTCCCCACCTGCAGGGGGAAAGCTTCATAAGTGGTGAAGCAGGGCTGCTGGTGTCTCTCCGTCTTACCCTCCCCTTTTAATTTATCTCTGTATCCAATAATAAATAAATAAAATATTTTTAAAAAATGATTTTTTGGGGGAAAATGCTACCTAGCACCTGTACTCATAATGTTCTTATTATTAATGGCAAAAGTTAAATCTCAAAGTCTGTAAATACTCAGTCCTTCTGGATAAAATAAATTCTCTGAGCTCTGATTATCTTTGGCCAAAGTAAGGTCTCTTAGAAACAGCAAAGTAGTTTGTTCATACCATTGTCCATATTTTTGTGAGTGTCTTATATCGGCTGGAAATTCTATGTGCTCATAATACTGCTGGAGTGTAGTTTTCCCTTTAAGTAGCCTTTTTAAGTAAAGTTCAAAAGAATTTCAAAAATAGGTGAATGTCCATTATAAAGTAGCATCAAAATATGAAGACGTTGGAACTGAAAAGAATGTACTCTATACTCTACCAACTGAAACAGATTGTGAACCATCTCATTTTTTATTTTATGAGTGATTTAATAATGTTGGACAAGATCATAGGATAACAGGGGTACAATTCCACAGAGTTCCCACCATCAGAGTTCTGTGTCCCATCCCCTCCTTTGGAAGCTTCCCTAGTTTTTATCCCTCTGAGAGGACGGACCAAAATTCTTTATGAGGAGTAGAAGGTGGGAGGTCTGGCTTCTGTAATTACTTCTCCACTGGACATGGGTGTTGACAGGTGGATCCACACCCCCTACCGGTTTCTATGTTTCCCTAGTGGGGCAGGGCTCTGGGGAGGGGAGGTTCCAAGACACATTGGTGAGGTCGCCTGCCCAGGGAAGTCAGGATGGCGTCATGGTAGCATCTGCAGCTTGGTGGCTGAAAGATAGTAAGCGATTAAGTCGGATAAAATGTTTAATAATCAGGAACCTAAAGGTAAGAATGTAGCAGGTGAGATTTTTGGGTCTTCTTGTGGAAAGAAGCTAGGAAGTCTCTTTTAGGTACATTCCAAGGGGCCCATGACTGTAGTAATTTTTGCCTGAGCCTGATAGTTGTTATGCAGGTGGACTATTGTCTGGGAAGATGGTGTCAGAGTTGAGAATAGGGTTAGAAAGCTGGATTAGGTGGTCCTGGAGGTGGCACAGTGGGTATGGCATAGGACTCTCAAGCATGAGGTCCTGAGTTCAATCCCCTGGCAGCACATGTACCAGAGCACATGCCTGGCTCTTTCTCTCTCCTCCTATATTTCTCATTAATAAATAAATAAAATCTTTAAAAAAAAACCAGAAAGCTGGATTAGGGCAGAGAGTAGCTCCCAAAGATGAGGAAAGTATAGAATTGTCTCATTGTAAAATGTTAAGGATACATTAAGAATAATGGAGGTAGGCTAGCATTATATAACAAGCAGGGAGCGATCTTCCCTTTTTCTTGGAGGGATAGGCTAGAATTGTCTGAGATTATTATTTGAAGTGGAACTTAGTGAATGTTTATTGATTTATTTCATTGAAGACATCATTTTGCTTTCTTGCTCTCTTGTAGTATGAGTGTTCAATAAATAACACCATCTCTCTTCTCTGTTCCCCATGTTGCCACTGTAGAGTATGTCTGGCCCCCAGAGCCCTGCCCCACTAGGGAAAGACAGAAACAAGCTGGATCGTGGATCCACCTGCCAACACCCATGCCCAGCAGAGAAGCAATTACAAAAGTCAGAACTCCCACCTTCTACACCCCATAAAGAATGTTGGTCCATCCTCCCAGAGGGATAAAGTATAGGGAAGCTTCCAATAGAGGGGATGGGACATGGAACTCTGGTAGTGGGAACTGTGTGGAACTGTATCCCTGTGATCCTACAATCTTGTTCATCTTTATTAAATCACTAAAATAATAATAAAAAAAAGAATGTGTCTGGCTCAGAATAAGCCCCTGTTTCTTTGCTGTTTGGGCAGGTACTGTCCCTGACTTGTTCTTCCTGGTTATTCTGTCTATTGGCAATTCCAATCTTAATGTGAATTGGGAGGTAGTCTGAGGTCAGTAGCCCCGTAGCCTCTCCCCAGTCACCATGAGATGGCCTGATGGTCCCCTCGATGGTGGCAGCTGACTGTCTGCTGTGCATGCCTGCTAACTGATCAATGGACCCCCCCCCCCCCGAATAACGATAAGTCACCAGGCTCATGGGGCAGACCACAACCAGATGTAAAGGCAGCCTTGCAAGGAAGAGACTCCTCTGATCCTCCCATTCAGCAGGGAGCTTGGTTTGACAGGACCTGCGTTTGATTATCAGGAAAAAACAAATGGCAGTCTTTTCAGAGAGGGCTGCTTGTAGATTTTATTTATTTATTTTTGTATCTAGTTGTAAGTAGAAATGCCTAGGATGGGAGTCGGGCGGTGGCGCAGCGGGTTAAGCGCATGTGGCGTAAAGTGCAAGGACCAGAATAAGGATCCTGGTTCGAGCCCCCGGCTCCCCACCTGCAGGGGAGTAGCTTCACAAGTGGTGAAGCAGGTCTGCAGGTGTCTATCTTTCTCTCCCCCTCTCTGTCTTCCTCTCCTCTCTCTACTTCTCTCTGACCTATCCTATAATAACATCAATAACCACAACAATGTTAAACAACAAGGGTAACAAAAAAGGGAAAATAAACAAAAATTAAAAAAAGAGAAAAAAAAAGGGAGGAAAAAGTGGGATATCGGGAATGGTGGATTCCATGTGCAGGCATCGAGTCCCAGTGATAACCCTTGTGGCTGCATATTTGCCAGCATACAGCACCCCTTCACCTGTATAATGTGTGCTGTGTTGTCTGGCTTTGACCAGCACTACTGAAAAAAAAAAAATACGGTATGTGTGTGTCTTTCTCCTCTTTCCTTAGTGGCGAGAAAGTCCATTTCAGAACTATTACTAAAGATCAAATTGATGCCAGCCAGGAAACTGTAATTTCCTGCCTCTTAGCCTTGAGTGACTGCACTGAGTTTTCAAGCAATAAACAGATTTCACTGAAAGATCCAAGCTTCTTTTTTTTTTAATTCCATACTTATCATTAGTACCTAAGAATATGAAAGTTTCGTACCATTCCACCTCTATTACACATCCATTTATTGGCTCTGGATGATAGTCAACCCTCCTTGAGTCTTTGTATATGGAGCTGATCAAGGCCAAACTTCCTGCTGCAAACCAGCATACGCTCAGATAACTGTGGGCCACACAGCCCACTGATTTGATAAAGGCCAATAACCTACCGTTTCTAGTCTCCAGATGTGAAGCAGAACAGCCCTGCTGCCAGGAACATATTTTCCCCTGCTGGTTTATTTTCTCCTGTGCACCAGAAATAAGAAATAGGATTTTTTTAAAAAAAATTTTCATTAGTGATTTAATAATGATTGGTAAGATTATAAGATAATCTTAGGTCATGCCCATAACAAAGTAAGTACACTAGGGGCCAGACAGTGGCTAGCCTGGTTAAGCGCACACTCACTTCAAGGAATAAACAAATGAATAGTAGCTGACTTATCTCTGAGACCTTGAGAGGAGAGCAAAGGCAGCTATACTGAGGGGGGTGGGGGTACACAGAATTGGAGTGGTGTGAATGATGAGATGAGGAACTATACCCCGGATATCTTAAAATCTTGTAGATCACTGTTAAAACACAAATAACTGTGTTCAAAGACGAGTACACACAGTTAAACTCACACATTACAGTGTTCAAGGACCCAGGTTCAAGTGATGAAGCAGGGCTGCAGGTGTTCTGTCCCTCTCCCTCTCTCTCCCCCATCCCCTCTCAATTCTTCTCTGACTATACATTAATAAGAAAGAAAAAAATTGAGAGAGAGAGAGAGATGGAGAGAACAGAGGGAAGAGATGTCTTTCACAGAGTGAGCCACTAGCTTTTCTACCACTGCCCCAGTTATATGTCACTTTATTCCTTGTTGCTTTACAATATGTCTTAAAATCAGGTAGAGCATATAGTTGGGACTGTTTTTCTTTTTTTTTTCTCTTGAGTGTCTTAGCTGATTTTGGTGTTTTGCATTTCCACTTATATTTTAGAAACATCTTTCCAAGCTATATTAAAAAAAGGGGGTGGGTGGGTTGGAAGGATGCAGTCATGTAGTGAATCTATATATCTTTTAGGCTTGAATCTACATTTCTATGGGATTATAGCTTACTGTCTGGAAATACGACACAGTCTCTAATTTACTTCCATTTTTATTCTTTGATGAGGTTTTATGACTTCATAAAGGGTTTTTTTTTACCATCTTTTTATGTGATTTATTCCCAAGTTGTTTGATATTTTTAATGCTACTGTAGATTGTATCCTTTCCAAGTTTCATTTGCCGACTCTTTATTGTTAGAAGAGATACAAAGCAGGGTTACATATTGGCTGTGTTCCAGACTGTGTTCTCAGCCTACTTACTCATTCTGCAAACTTCCATCTGGTACTTTCACCTAGTCTGTATATATATATATATCATCCTCACAGTCGAAAACAGTAGCCGTTTTGCTATCTTCCTTCCCAATTCTTTTTTTTTTTTTTGCTTCCCGGGTTATTGCCGGGGCTCAGTGCCTGCACCATGGATCCACTGCTCCTGGAGGCCAATTTTCCCCCTTTTGTTACCCTGGTTGTTTTACCATTGTTGTGGTTATTATTATCATTGTTATTGATGTCGTTGTTGTTGGATAGGACAGAAAGAAATGGAGAGGGGAGGGGAAGACAGAGAAGGGGAGAGAAAGACACCTGCAGACCTGCTTCACCGCCTGTGAAGCGACTCCCCTGCAGATGGGGAGCCAGAGGCTCGAACTGGGATCTTCCCTCCTGTCCTTGCCCTTTGTCCCAAGTGTGCTTAACCCACTGTGCTACTCCCAACGCCCCTTCCCAATTCTTTTATTAAGCTCTGCCCACCTCTCCGCTGTTCACATTTGTGTATTTTCCTGCATGGTTGGGTCTTGGAGTGCAAGGTTGCATAGAAGTCTTCTTGGTCCATGCTCAGGTGCTGTTGCTGATCAAAGGAGTAAAAAAGGAGTATGATCCTGTTGTCAGTATCTTGTGAATGTTGCATCGATTCTGTGGAAGTCCCTTTTTATTCCTAATTTGTCAAGAGGGTGTTGTTTGTAGAGCAAAGTAGTAAATTCAGCTGGGGACGTAGTAGAATGGTGCTGCAAGAAGATTTTTTTTAATTATCTGTATTTGATAGAGACAGTCAGAAGTCCAGAGGGAAAGGGGTGACAGAGAGGGACAGATACATCTGCAGCCCTGCTTCACCATTTGCAAAGCTTTCCCTCAGCATGTGGGGACTAGGGGCTCAAACCCTGGTCCTTGAGCATTGTAACATGTGCACTCAACCAGGTGCGCCACTGCCAGGCCCTGCAAGAAGATTTTCACCCTTCCCTTCCCTCCCCTCCTCTTCCCTCCCCTTTCCCTCCCCTCCCCTCCCCTCCCCTCCCCTCCCCTCCCCTCCCCTTCCCTCCCTGTTGTTAAAATTCGGAGGCTCTTGCCGGGCGGGCTAGCTTCACGGGCGGGTAACAGAGACGCGGAGACAATGGCTGGGCAGGGAAGCTGTATTTCTTTATTCGGGAACAACGATTCATAAACTAAGACAAACTAATCACCAAACAGAACTCTGCTGTCTCTTTGTGGTGGCACAAGCACTCCCTCTTACTCTGGAACTCAGGAACTCTGGCGAGGTTCCTCGGGGCGGGGCCAAGCGGGCCCGTGAAATTTAACTGGACTGATCCAATTCTCTTGGCGGGGGAGAACTAGAACCCAATGTAAAGCATACAACAATTACCCCTTTTCTTTTAACTAAATGGCTACAGTATCAAGGGTGTGGGGTGAACAGAAACCTATATCATACAGGCATTTTTATAAAAAGAAACTGGCACAAACATGGAGAAACATGCAAGCAAATAACAAGAACCAGTGTGCTGCTAAGGGAAGGCCTGAGGGGGCCATATCTGCCTCTGTGGGCTAAACTTTATCAGCTTAAAAAAAACATTTCTTGCCTCTGGGGGGCGTACCTGTCTCGACAGACATTTGTATGGGGGTGGGGAACGGCCTAGAGTCCCAAAGGCAGCTGGCTGCAATTTACTTACTATGAAACAAAACTTGTTATTAGCATATTTCTAATAGAGAAGGAATTTGAGACTTTTATATATCAACAACGTCTTTTTAACCTTTTGTTACACCCATTCAAGATGGAGTCAGGAAAGGAAACCTCAGGCATGAGAATAATTAGCATAGCCATTGTGCCATCTACCATTTCTAATAGAGAAGGTAATGGAGAGTTTTACATATCAACAAGTCTATTTAACTTTTTGTTTAGACCAACTTAGTTAAAATATATTGCTTGTTAACTAATTTTTACCTCAGACTTTAAATGTAAGTTAATTTTATCTTTATGAGAATTATGTTGAAAACCTTTTTCATTTAACTTTGACTAGTAAGAATTTAGCCTTAAAGCTATTGTCTACCAAACTTTAAACATACACATAAACATGGTCATTAATACACAAGGAGAGAAAGCTTTGTTATGAAGACATGTCATTTTAAACACGAATTTAGATATGTACTGTCTTAGTTGTTGGGGGGGGGGTTCACCATCCGGAGGTGGCTTCCCACGCAGCTTCACTTCTAGGAATTGCAGGTTGCGATCTCTGCACAAATCTCTGCATACTCCAGCTTGTCTGCCTTCAGACCAGACTGGCAGCTGGAGATCTCATGTGCCCAGTTTCTGCAGGGAGCCCGGGGGTCCGGGATCGTTCCAGAATTCATAGAAAGAGGGCAGGCAGGCCAGTTTTGTAGAAGGCGTGGGCCTAGGTGCCCAGGGGTGGCGGCCATGATAGGCCGCCGCGACCCTGCCCCATGGCTCTGCCATGTCTGCTGCCCTGCTTGCAGTGGCCGAGCAGCATGGAGGGATCACGTGTCCAGTGCCCTGCGCCACGCGGTGGAGAGCCGGCTCCTGTGGGCTGGCCTCGGGCTCTTGCGTGTTGGCATCGGGCTCCAGCGTGTTGGCATCGGGCTCCAGCGTGCTGGCGTCGGCCTCCTGCGGGCTGCGAGGCTGAGGGGCTGCGGGCGTGGTGCGCGGGGTTGTCTGGGCGCAGCCAGCTGGCTGGCTGTTTAACCAGGTGGAAACAGCACCTCCGCGCCTTGCCTCCCGCCCGCTGGCTATTCCCGCTGGCTGTTCTGAGTGCGCCCGAGCGAGTGGAAACCACAGAGTGGTCCAGAGATAAATGTTCTAGAAACAGCAAAACAGTCTCATGAAGAAAGAGCAGAGGCCTTTGGAGATCTCTTCACAAGCAGAAGAGAAGGCCATAGTACATACGTAGCCAAATTGTCTTTACTTATCTGAGAGATGTGCAGGTCAGCCCCACGTTGGGCGCCATTTGTTGTTAAAATTCGGAGGCTCTTGCCGGGCGGGCTAGCTTCACGGGCGGGTAACAGAGACGCGGAGACAACGGCTGGGCAGGGAAGCTGTATTTCTTTATTCAGGAACAACGATTCATAAACTAAGACAAACTAATCACCAAACGGAACTCTGCTGTCTCTTTGTGGCGGCACAAGCACTCCCTCTTACTCTGGAACTCAGGAACTCAGGAACTCTGGTGGGGTTCCTCGGGGCGGGGCCAAGCGGGCCCGTGAAATTTAACTGGACTGATCCAGTTCTCTTTGCGGGGGAGAACTAGAACCCAGTGTAAAGCATACAACACCTCCCCTTTCCCTCCCCTTCCCTCCCCTCCCCTTCCCTTTTTCCCCTCCCCTTCCCTTCCCTCCCCTTCCCTTTCTCCCCTCCCCTTCCCTCCCCTTCCCTTCCCTCCCCTTCCCTTCTCTCCCCTTCCCTTCCCTACCCTTTCCCTCTCCTTCCCTCCCCTCCCCTCCCCTCCCCTCCCCTCCCCTGCCCTTCCCTAACCTTTCCCTCCCCTTCCCTCCCCTCCCCTCCCCTGCCCTTCCCTTCCGTACCCTTTCCCTCCCCTCCCCTCCCCTTCCCTTCCCTACCCTTTCCCTCCCCTCCCTTTCCCTTCCCTACCGTTTCCCTCCCCTTCCCTTCCCTTCCCTACCGTTTCCCTCCCCTTCCCTTCCCTTCCCTTTTTTCCCCTCCCCTCCCCTCCCCTCCCCTCCCCTTCCCTTTCTTTCCCTTCGACCTCCACTGCCTCCCATCCTCTTTATTTCCTTTCCCTTCTCTTCCATTTTCCTCTCTTTCTTCCTCCCTCCATCCCTTACTCCCTTCCTTCCTTCCTTCCTTCCTTGATTTCTTTTTTGCCTCCAGGATTATCACTGGGGTTCAGTACCAGCACTACAAATCTACAGCTTCAGTTGACCATTTTTGCCCCCGCAGATGGGGGACTAGACAGGGCTGTCAATTATCATCATTACTTTTCAACATAGTATTGGAAGTTCTTGACATAGCAATCAGGCAAGAGAACAGAATCAGAGGAAAACAGATAGGAAGGGAAGAAGTCAAACTCTCACTCTTTGCAGATGATATGACAGTATACATGGAAAAACTTCAAGAATCCAGCAGGAAGTTATTGGAAATCATTAGGCAATATAGCAAAGTGTCAGGCTACAAAATCACTGTACAAAAATCAGTGGCATTTCTTTATGCAAACACTAAGTCTGAAGAAGAGGATATCCAGAAATCATTTCAGTTGCAGAAAAGTCAATAAAATATCTAGGAATTGGGAGTCCGGCAGTAGCTCAGCGGTGTAAGCACATGTGGCAGGAAGCGCCAAGGACCGGCTGAAGGATCCCTGTTTGAGCCCCAGGCTCCTCACCTGCAGGGGAGTCGCTTCACAGGTGGTGAAGCAGGTCTACAGGTGTCTATCTTTCTCTCCCCCTCTCTGTCTTCCCCTTCTCCCTCCATTTCTCTCTGTCCTATCCATCAATAACAATAACAATAACAATAAAAAACTACAAGAACAATAAAAAACAAGGGCAACAAAAGGGAAAATAAATATTAAAAAAATAAAAGAAATATCTAGGACTAATTCTGACCCAAGAAGTGAAAGACTTGCATACTGAAAACTATGAGCCATTGTTCAAAGAAATAGAAAGTGATACCAACAAATGGAAAGATATCCCACGCTCATGGATCGGAAGCCACATACAAATTTAATGCTTTTTTTTTTTCTTTTTATCTTTCCCATCATTTTACTAGATAGGCTAGAGAGAAGGGAGGGGAGATAGAGAGGGGAAGAGAAAGACAGACACCTGCAGACTTGCTTCACCACTTGCGAAGTATCCCCCTGCAGGCTGGTAGTGGGGGCTAGCACCCAGGTCCTTACTCTTAGTACTGTGTGGGCTACTGCCTGGCCCCCCAGTGAATTGCTTCTTTTAAATGCTGTCTGCCTTCACTGTCATTAAACTGATGCTTGTCCTGGCATTTGAAGGTGATTATAATATGTAGACAAACGAGTAAGCCCTAAGTTAGAGGGGGGATTTCAACTCTTTCCTTCTACATCAGAAATATCTGAAAGCTATTATATCTGAATATTATATTATATTATATTATATAATAATATTATATAATATAATATATAATATAATGATATAATATTATATTATTATATATTATATTATATTAATATCTGAAGGAACAAAGATTTCCTTGAGCTTCCCAGTAGCTTCTAAATTAGCAGTGTGAAAGCGGACTCAGTCATCTTTGTTTTCAAACTCTTCCCCCTCGTGATTCAGCTTTTACTTGGCTTTAAAGACTACTGAATAGTAGAATCTTGTTAAGGAACATTCCTCTTACCTAATAGAACGATGATCTAATGAAGCATTCAATAATCTCCTATGTGGGGAAACATGTTCAGTGGTAGTTGAGAAGAATATATCTGGATCTTGATTCAGAGCTATTGGATTTAATTTTAGTCTTTTTTTTATAATGACTTACATATTTTAAATATTTATTTATTTATTTTCCCTTTTGTTGCCCTTGTTTTATTGTTGTAGTTATTGATGTCGTCGTTGTTGGATAGGACAGAGAGGAAATGGAGAGAGGAGGGGAAGACAGAGAAGGGGAGAGAAAGAGAGACACCTGCAGACCTGCTTCACAAATTCACTGCCTGTGAAGCATCGCACCTGTAGGCTGCTGGTCTTTGCGTTTTGCGCCACGTGCGCTTAACCCGCTGTGCGTAGCCGGGCTCCCTGTTTTAGTCTTTTTTTCTTCTTTCTTATTTGCCTGCCTTGCAAAACTTTGCAGGATTTTTTTTTCTCCCCATTAGACTTGCAAAAGTTTTGGTCTCAATCACTTCATCTTAAAGTATTTATTTATTTATTTATTTTGTGTGTGTGTGTGTGTGTGGTTATGTGTCAAAGTATTTATTTTAATGCATCTTAAAGTTATTTATGCAAAGTGACAGTCTAACATAGTTTCTGGTTTTATCTGGTTCTTTTGTAAAATTCTGTGACTGGGGACACCATAGCTCAGTGGTTAGAGCTCTGGTTTTGAAAAATTGTGTGATTCTTTGAATGCTAAGATTTGGGACTAGAGTGGTTGAGGGTATATTTGTTTGATGAGTTTGTTTATTTCTTGCTAACTTGTAATTTCAGTGTGTTGCAAATCCCTGGTTTCCACAGTACCTTTGGATTTTGGAATTAAACTTGGTGTTTTAAAGGCTTTGGGGTAAACTTTCATGCAAAGTAACATGAGGCTCTGAAGGTCCAGGTTCAATCCTCTACACCGCCTTAATCCAGAACTGAGCAGGGCTCTGGTAATAAATAAGTAAATAAATAACTTCCATTGGGGTAAGGAGTAATACCTACCATCTACTATGATTTTAAGTGAATTATAATGCATGTCTTAAAATCTTTTTCTAAGCAAGAAATACAGATAATTAAAAAAAATTTATTTATTCCCTTTTGTTGCCCTTGTTGTAGCCTTGTGGTTATTATTGTTGTTGATGGATGGGACAGAGAAATGGAGAGAGGAGGGGAAGACAGAGGGGGAGAGAAAGACAGACAACTGCAGACCTGCTTCACCGCCTGTGAAGCGACTCCCCTGCAGGTGGGGAGCCCAGGGCTCGAACCAGGATCCTTACACTGGTCCTTGAGCTTTGCGCCACGTGCGCTTAACCCGCTGCCCTACAGGTGGGGAGCCCAGGGCTCGAACCAGGATCCTTACGCTGGTCCTTGAGCTTTGCGCCACGTGCGCTTAACCCGCTGCACTACCGCCCGACTCCCAGGTAATATTTTTTAATTTAGCTATTAATGGTCCGGGAAATTAACCATGTGATTTTTTTTTTAAATCACAGGTTTATAGAATCTGTATTTCTTTGAACATGGAAAACTATGAAGAACAAAAAAGATAGCCCTTGGAGTTTGAATTCCTGGATGAAGATTTTGCTTATGAGATAACCGCATTTGAAAACGCTATGTTGATTTGGAAATTCCTGGGAATACTACAGAATTATTTTTTTCCCTTCCACCCATGGATTTGCCGATCATTGCTTGGAGCTGAGGACATTCAGAGGTGGTACGTGATGTGAAAGGTGGCATGACTGCATTTCCCTAGCAATTCCGTCTTGGATTAGTTTGCTGCTCCTTTGAAGAGACTCCACTTTGCGAGGGGAAAACCGACTGTGATGGATTTATCCTCAGAGATGAACAGGCATGGGAAGAATCCAGTGAGTCACAAGCTAGAAGACCAGAAGAAGGTAACATACATTTACTGCATTTCAGTTGGCTCTTTCCGCTTATGCTTTACAGAGAATTTTGCTAGATGAAAATGGATATGCTTTTTTATTGCCCCCAGGATTATTGCTGGGGCTGAGTACTAGCGCTAGGAACCTACTGTTCCTGGTGGCTATTTTTTTTTTTTAATTCTTATTTGTGTTTGACAGGAAAGAGAGAAATTGAGGGGGGAGGGAGAGAGATAAACAAGGAGAGAGAAAGATAGACATCTGCAGACTTGCCTCACCGCTCTTGAAACACCCCTTCTGCAGGTGGTCAGCAGGGGCTCGAACCTAGGACCTTATGCATGGCAAGGTGTGCACTCGACTGGGCAAGGACAGTCTTTAAGGGATAATAATAACATACCATTTTGTGGGAATTGGTCTGCCATATAGCTAAGTTTGGCTGTGTGTCTTGATTTCATTACCAGCGGATGACTTTGTTTCTAAAGTGTTTTAAGTTCATAGGTATAGTGAGTTGACAAGGACTTGTATTGTCTTGACGCGCTAGTGTTCTCCTGGCCTGAAACCCGTGTGAACAATTCTCTGAGAGCTGGAGTGAAATTTGAGATTGGAGTTCTTTTGTGGGTGTGTGTGTGTGTATATATATGTGTGTGTGTTTGGGGGGGTGTTGGGAAAAGCTAAGTTTCTCCTAACAGAATCACACGCCATGATGTCTGGAGGTCTCTCTCTTCCTCTCTGTCTCCCCTTCCTTCTGGATTTCTCTCTGTCTCTATCCAATATATTTAAAAATAAAGTTAAAGAAAAAAAGAAATTTGTCTTTAGCATAGGAGAACCATGAGGGAAAATGTGAGCATTGCTAGACCTTTCCTTCTGTAACGCTAAGGGGACTTGTAAAGGATTGTGACAATATTTTCTTTCTTTCTTTTTTCTTTTCTTTGTTTGTTTTTGCCTCCAGGATTGTTGCTGGGGCTTGGCTGGGTGCCTACACCATGAATCCACTGCTCCTGGAGGCTATTTTTTCCCTTTTGTTGTCCTTGGTTTTTATTTTTTTATCATGGTTATTATTACTGTTATTGATATCATTTTTGTTGGATAGGACAGAGAGAAATGGAGAGAGGATGGAGAGAGAAAGATAGACACCTGTAGACCTGCTTCACCGCTTGTGAAACAACCACCTGCGGGGGGGGGGGGAGCTGGGGGCTTGAACCGGGATTCTTATGCCAGCTAGTCCTTGTGCTTTGCGGACAATATTTTTAAAAATTTTTTTTGTTGTTGTTAGCTTCTAGGAAAAGAAGAAACAAACCAACAACAACAACAACAACAACAAAAAATATTGGGGATTGAATGCTGAAGCTTACGCTCCAATCTCATTTTTCCTACCTTTTTAAGAAACTCATCTCCAAAGCTGCTTGACTGTAGTGAGAATCACCTAGAGAGCACTTATCAGAAGGGTCTGAGATAGTGCCTGGGAGAGCAAGCCCACTCTTTATGAAACAGATCATCCTTTGTGGTATTTTCATTTAACTCCAGCAGTCCCAGGGTGGTGTGTGGGGACCCAGTGGCTAAGGTACAGAATATAGGAATAATCAGAGAATATAAAGGAGATGTTTTAAAAATTTTAACCTGCATCTCTGAAGCAATACTTGGCTTTTTTGTTTTTGTAATTGTCTTAAAAATTGTTTACTGCTTACTGTGTGCTCTGAGAGTGCAACTGGATCTTTGATACCTTTGGAGGTAAGTTCAGAAGGGCTCCTATGGTCAGTCACTTTCTTAATTAATTATGCTTTTATGATCAATTTCAGTAGAATGAGCTCTCTAGTCAACCAGTTGCATTAATCCAGGCAGAAGTGGAGGGACCATTTCTGTCCTCTTTTTGTTGTTGTTCATTTATCGGGCTTACCTTTATTATAAATACAACTCAGAATGATACTAAGTACTGGAATAAATTTTCACTTCAAAATAGATATAGATTTCTTCAAAGAATTAGTATGTCATCAGGAAAAATTGTTAGTGTTTTCAACACTCAGCTTCTCTTCTTACTGGTGCTAAAATTATTAATGTACAGGAGATTACAAAATACTTTTAATATTTTATTTAGTTACTATTGGGTAGAGACAGAGAAATTGAGAGCGGAGAGGGAGAGACACGGAAAGACACATGCAGCCCTGCTTCACCACTCGTGAAGCTTTCCCCCTGCAGATGGGGACTGGAGGCTTGAACTCAGGTCCCTGTGCACTGTAATGTGTGAGCTTAACCAGATGCACCACCACCTGGCCCCAACAAAATATTTTTCTATCTAGCACATGTTCTGTAACTTCTAACTTACTGGGGAACCTTTTAGTTATATGTGTTTGTCCATATTTCCCATTATTGGCCCTTGGTCTCTACTGTATTCATCAGGTGGAAAGTGAAATGGTTAAGTAGATAAATACTTAATTTTAGAGGCCTCTAGGTTCTGATAGAAGTCCTGTTTTCCGGGGGTCGGGCGGTGGCGCAGTGGGTTAAGCACATGTGGCGCAAAGCACAAGGACTGGCATAGAGATCCGGGTTCGAGCCCCCGGCTCCCCACCTGCAGGGGAGTCACTTCACAGGCGGTGAAGCAGGTCTGCAGGTGTCTATCTTTCTCTCCCCCTCTCTGTCTTCCCCTCCTCTCTCCATTTCTTTCTGTCCTATCCAACAACGAACAACATCAGCAATGGCAATAATAATTACCACAATGAGGCTACAACAACAAGGGCAACAAAAGGGGGTTAAATGGCCTCCAGGAGCCATGGATTCATGGTACAGGCACTGAGCCCAGCAATAACCCTGGAGGAAAAAAAAAAAGAAGTCCTGTTTTCCTGGCAGGATAAAATATTATCTCTGCAGGTGACACTTGGTAATTTCCCAATGAGTAGACTTATTCTACCAACTCTGGAGACATTGCCAGCTGAAGAGAGGACTGCATTGTAAATGTCACCCTCAAAATCTCATGTATAAGACTTTGAATAAAGGGGTCTGTAAGGATGCTTAGTTTCCCAGGCCAATTCACAAAGGACAGTTCAGTTCATAAACAGTAGTAATAGAGTTTAGACAAACACATGGAGAGCCATGGGTCTGTGGGAAAATTTACAG
This sequence comes from Erinaceus europaeus, assembly GCF_950295315.1. Lineage (NCBI taxonomy): Eukaryota > Metazoa > Chordata > Mammalia > Eulipotyphla > Erinaceidae > Erinaceus > Erinaceus europaeus. The sequence continues at coordinate 57,279,259 of NC_080166.1, forward strand.
ACATCATCTTGGTGTTGTAGGGCAAAAATAAAATAAAATAAAATAATAAAATGGCTCTCACTTCCTTATATCCTCACTGGGTAGCAGGTGTGTGATAGAAAAGGCGTGGGCATGTTCTGTGAGCAGTCCCAAGGTTCGAAGCAGGATTGTGATGACTCCCCAGCCACGTGATTGCTATGAACGTTCACAGAGAAGCACATACCATTAAGCTCTTGGGATACTCAAGAAACTCCAAAATGAATCCACTGTTACATAGAGCAATTTTTTTTGTTTTTAATCTCCTTTTAAATTAAAAAAACTATTAGTGATTTAATAATAATGAACAAGACTGTAAGATCACAGGGGTATAATTCCACACAGTTCCCACCACCAGAGTTCCCTGTCCCATCCCCTCCGTTGGAAGCTTCCTTATTCTTTAGCCCCTTTTTGGGAGTATGGACCAAAATTCTCTCTCTCTTTTTTAATTTCTTTATTGTGGAACTACTGTTTTACATTCAACAGTACATACAATAGTTTGTACATGCATAACATCTCCCAGTTTTCCATATAACAGTACAACCCCCACTAGGTCCTCTGTCATCCTTTTTGGACCAAAATTCTTTATGGGGAGCAGAAGCTGGGAGTTCTGGCTTCTGTAATTGCTTCTCCGCTGAACATGAGTGTTGGCAGGTGGATCCACATCCCCAGTCTGTTTCTATCTTTCCCTAGTGGGGCAGGGGTCTGGGGAGGGGAGGTTCCAGGACACATGGTCGTCTGCCCAGGAAGGTCAGGATGGAATCATGGTCGTGATCAGTTCTTAAGATTCCAATTTGTTAAGTACTCCCTGGAATATCATGTCTTCCCGGTCCTTTTTCTGAGTTTGTGTTTAGGAGAAAAAAAGAAGAGAGAGGTAGCAGCATACATTTTTGTAGATGAGCTGTGGAACAGCTTTCCAGGAGAGATGATAAGATCCCTCCTGTAATGACTGTCTGTGTTCTCCTTCCTCGACAGCGAATTAATTTACCAAGCACTGTTCCTCACCTGTGAAATAAATTGCATCTATTCTAGCATGTGACTCAATCCACATGAGAGATGTCCTTTTGTTATTACTAGGAAAAAATGTATTCTTTTCATAAAGTTTGGGCATTCGACTAGCCTTTCAAATCAGTCGAACTGACTTAGAGATAGTCTTTGTTTTCAGCACTCCACAACCAATATTTTGTTGAGTCTACCAACTGTTCGCCTGCTTACTTTTTATTATTATTTTTTACTATATTTATTTATTTACTTACTGGGTAGAGACAATCAGAAATGGAGAGGAACCGCAAAGCACAAGGACCGGCGTAAAGATCCCAGTTCGAACCCTGGCTCCCCACCTGCAGGGAGTCGCTTCACAGGCGGTGAAGCAGGTCTGCAGGTGTCTTTCTCTCCTCCTCTCTGTCTTCCCCTCCTCTCTCCATTTCTCTCTGTCCTATCCAACAACAACAACAATAATAACTACAACAATAAAACAACAAGGGCAACAAAAGGGGATAAATAAATAAAATAAATATTTAAAAAAATGAATAAAAAAAGTCATCAGAAAGATTTAAAAAAAAAGAAATGGAGAGGAAGGCGGAGACATAGAGGGAGAGAGACAGAGAGACACCTGCAGCCCTGCTTCACCACTTGTGAAGCTTTCCCCCCTGCAGGTGGGGAGCGAGAGCTTGAACCTGGGTCCTTGTGCACTGTAACATGTGCGCTCAACCAGGTGCACCACCACTTGGCCCCCTCACTTGCTTTAGAATATATATAATTTTAGATAGAGACGGAGAGAACTTGAGTGGGCAGGGCAAACAGAGATAGAGCGAGAGAGAAAGTGAGAGAGGCAGAGAGAGATGGAAAACTATCTGCAGACACACACACACAACGCTGGTCCTGATGCACTGTAATGTGTGCTCTCAACCAGGTGCGTCACCACCTGGCTCCACCTCACTTTCTAACTTTGGAACTTAAGAATTCTTAGTTCCATTCTTGTTTCTCAGTAGGGACTGTTGTGACACTGAGCACGTGAGCCGCAGAAAGCAGGGAAGAGGAGATTGTTGGACTCTCACTATATACCAGGCACGTACGTCCTCCTTTGGGATTTATTGAGAGAGTATCTTCCTACAGAGGTACAAGCTGTGTCTACCCACCCTCCCAGTGCTTTGACTCTGTAAGAATAGTGAATGTTGGGGCAGATGAAATAGGCCCCTTGGGGGGGTCGGGCGGTGGCGCAGTGGGTTAAGCGCATGTGGCGCAAAGCGCAGGGACCGGCGTAAGGATCCGGGTTCGAGCCCCCGGCTCCCCACCTGCAGGGGAGTCGCTTCACAGGCGGTGAAGCAGGTCTGCAGGTGTCTATCTTTCTCTCCCCTTCTCTGTCTTCCCCTCCTCTCTCCATTTCTCTCTGTCCTATCCAACAACGAATTGCGTCAACAAGGGCAATAATGCCACAACGAAGCTACAACAAGGGCAACAAAAGGGGGAAAAGATGGCCTCCAGGAGCGGTGGATTCATGGTGCAGGCACCGAGCCCAGCAATAACCCTGGAGGAGGAAGAAAAAAAAAAAGAAATAGGCCCTTGGGCAGGCAGTGCACTGCTTTGGCACGTGCATGGTCTAGATCTGAACCTAGGCCTCACCACTTTGAAGGAAGCTTTGGTGCTGCAGTCTGGCTCCTCTCTGCCTCTCAAAATAGACACAAACAAAAAGCAACTGTCGTTTTTCAAAGTATCTATACCTGAACAGGTGCTTTGTACTCAGCACAGATAGGCCCTGCCTTCAAGAGTGGGTGGCTCCTTGAGTCTCTTTGCAAGGATGTCTTATCATTTTACAAAATCTGAACAGAGGAAAAGGTACTTGAAAGTCAATGGGTTTCATGTCCACAAGTGTTAGGTTATGTGTTCTTCACTGGAGGTGAAGGAGAGAGGCTGATCTTACCGGTACTGAGAGGACCAGAGTTGTGGGAAAATTAAGGTTGTGGCTCTTCAGGAGCTGAGAATACTGCTAAGAATCTCCACAAAGTTTGACCGATGAAGGCCAAGGGAGAATTCAATTGTCTTTCTGATTCCTGAGATTATAACTCTTAAATTTTTAGATGGGGGGTGGGGGCAGGCGGTGGCGCACCTGGTTGAGCACATGCATTACAAGTGCTCAAAGACCCAGGTTCAAACCCTTGGTCCCCAACACTAGGGGGAAAAGCTTCAGGAGTGGTGAACCAGGGCAGGCAGGCAGGTCTCAGTCTCTCTCTCTCTCTTTCTCCTTTCTCAATTTCTCTTTCTCTCTATGCAATAATAAATAAGTATAAATAAGTAAATAAATGAAAATTTCATTTGGGACTAGCCTATAGTCCCATTCTTGGCACTCAGCCTGGTCCCAGATGGGCAAGTGATCACAGCATCCCAGCTTCCCCAATGCCCCTATTGAGGTATTTTACTTTGGATATTTGAACTTTTGACCCTCGTTTGCTCATTGCTGCTAACAGAGTCTGGTATATTAGTTTTCCACTAATGTTATAGCTTTGTGAGCATCTTTTTGAGAGAGTGCTCGAGAACATGGCAAGCCCCAAAGGGACAAATGTCATGTCAACATAATTAATTCTGACCTTGAACTGGAAAGCGGAGCTCAGTAGATGCTGCTGTCAGTCTCATACAGCAGCCAGTGTGAGGTGCAGACAACCCTGGGACACTGCTTGATGACTCTGTGAACCACGTCTGGAATAAATGAAGGCATTTGTGGGGGCCGGGCCATGGCACACCCGGTTAAGTGCACATAGTATAAGCACAAGGACACACACAAGGATCTGGGTTCATGCCCCAGGATCCCTCCCACTTCAGGGAGGTCACTTAAAGAGCGGTGAAATATGTCTGCAAGTTTCTGTCTTTCTCTCTCTCTCCTCTCTCAATTTCACTCTGTCCTATCGAATAAAATGGGGGAAAAATGTGCAGCAGAAGCAGTGGATTAGTAGTGCTGCCACTGAGCCCTAAAGATAACACTGGAAGTGAAAGAAAGAGGGAAAGAAAGAAAGAAAGAAAGAAAGGAAGGAAGGAAGGAAGGAAGGAAGGAAGAAGGCTACCTCAGTGTGATGTCCCATTGTCTTTGTTTTGTTTTGTTTTGTTTTCTCTTGTTGGGCTTGATTCTTCAGAGATGTGTGCAAAACAGACATCCTGGGATATTTTTCTTATATTTGGGCTCATAGATCCTGGGTGTTCCACCTATCATATCATCTGAGAAAGTGGCACCAGGGAGCTTGATTTAATCATTGAGAACTTAACATACTAAGGACCGCAGGCTACACGCTCTGTGTTGGTTGACACAGGCAGGGCTAGGATCCATTTGAGTTCTGCCAGCCCACTGACTAGCGAGGGGAGCTGCAGAACTTGGCTGTCTGATCCCCAGCCTGTGCCAGTGACACATGTGAGAATGTGTATGTGAGAGAGAGAGTCGTGTAGGGAGACAGCATGTTCCTCTTGGACAACATTCAGATCCAGGATTTGCTCACTTGGGTGGAGTGGACAGCAGGCTTGGCCCACCTCTCAGGAAAGATTGCTCTCCGTTACAAGGACAAACCCATGTCATTGTGAGAGGCTGTTAAGCAGATAGAGAACAATGCATCTGTCTTCAAACCTAATTCCTAATACATTGGCTCCATCTGCTGTGAAACGAAGATGAGAACAGAGTCCTTCCTCAGTCTCCCTTTTGATGTCCTACATGGAAAAAGTGTTCTAAATGCTGCCACAGTTACAAATACTTCAAACCCCCCCCCACACACACACACTGTTTGTGCTTCTACACGTTTATAGCTGGAGGGAACTGCTAAACACCAGCGTTTCTGGTCACAGAGAAGCTCAGAAATTCTACCCCTTGATTTTTTATTTATCACTGTTGGGGGTGAATTTCCTCAGAAATTCTCCTCAGAAGTACTTTACTGGGTTGCTTGATGAAGCAACAGAGGCAGGTACAATGTAAGAGTTCTGCTTCATGGCCTCGCTAGAAGAAAGGCCCTTATGGTTTGACATTTGCTGGCACTGGCAACTTAGGGTGTCTGCAAATAGCAGATAAAAATACCTAATGTGGGAGTCAGGCATAAGGATCCCAGTTCCAGCCCCCGGTTCCCCACCTGCAGGTGAGTCGCTTCACAGGCGGTGAAGCAGGTTTGCAGGTGTCTGTCTTTCTCCCCCTCTCTGTCTTCCCCTCCTCTCTCCATTTCTTTCTGTCCTATCCAACAATGATGACATCAGTAACAACAATAATAACTACAACAATAAAACAAGGACAACAAAAAGGAATAAATAAATATTAAAAATATTTTTAAAAAATGAATACCTAACCTGTTGTTTTCTAATTAACACGGGGCTGGGATTTAGGGTTAAATTTGAAGGGAAAAAAATGTGGACTCCATAATTCATGTCTTCGAAGGCTTTGCTTTATTCGGTATTGTTGATGGAAGTATGAACCGGTGTTTCTCAGAGGGGTTTGCAAGTGGAGGAGTACAGAGTCATGTGAAAGAAGAGTGTATCTTCCTATTTCTCTAGCAGTTTCCATCTTAACAAGGTCTTTATGGGAGTCGGGCAGTAGTGCAGTGGGTTAAGCGCACGTGGTGCAAAGCTCAAGGATTGGCTTATGGGTCAGGTTCTGAGCCCCCAGCTCCCCACCTGCAGGGGAGTCTCTTCACAAGCTGTGAAGCAGGTCTGCAGGTGCCTATCTTTCTCTCCCCCTCTCTGTCTTCCCTTCCCCTCTCCATTTCTCTCTGTCCTATCCAACAACAACAACATCAATAACAACAACAATAATAACTACCACAACAATAAAAAGACAATAAGGGCAACAAAATGGAAAATAAATAAAATTTAAAAAAAGAAAAAAAAGAAAAAGTGGTGTTATGCACTGTTCTTTGGTCATGCTAATTTACCTTTCCTACTTATCCTGCTCCCCCCCTTTTTTTTTTTTTTTTAAAAAAAAGGTCTTTATGAGTCCTGGCGGTGGTGCATCTGGTTGAATACACATGTTACATTGCACAAGGACCCAGATTCAAGTCCCTAGTCCCCACTTGCAGGGGGAAAGCTTTGCAAATGGTAAAGCAGGACTCTTCCTTTCTATCACCCACCCTTCCCTCTTGATTTCTGGCTGTCTCTATACAATACATAGAGATAATAAAAATGTCTTTCATATTCATCATCGGACATTAAACTAGAGATCCACTTAATATGTCACACTAAGAATATTCATAACTGGGGTGCCTGAAATAACTAACCAGGTAGAACACAGAGTTAGCCAAGCTCCAGAACTGGGTTCCAGCCCCCGCCCCACACACACTGAGGGCACCTATATTCAGAAAGTGTCATGGACTTGGAGTGGTGCTGTATTGTCCCCCTGTCTGGCTCTGCTCCCTCTCTTTCTCTTTTCCTAAAGAAAGAAAAAAGGGGGTCTATCAGGAAGAAGTGGAATTGTGCTGTTTTGAGGTTTCTGTCTCTTTTCTTCTTTTTTTTTTTTTTTTTTTCTTTTTGCCTCCAGGGTCATCACTGGGCTTGGTGCCGGCACTATGAATCCACTGCTCCCGGCAGCCATTTTTTTTTCCATTTTATTGGACAGGACAGAGAGAAATTGAGAGAGGAGGGGAGACAGAGAGGGAGAGATAAAGAGAGACACTTGCAGACCTGCCTCACCCATTGTGAAGTTTCCCCCTTGCAGGTGGGGATGCGGGGGCTCGAACCCGGATCCTTGCGAGGGTCCTTGCGCTGAGTACTATGTGCATGTAGTTTAATGGGGTATGCTACCATCCGGCTCCCATGAGTTTTCTGTCTATACACATACCCTTAGATTATTTTCTCCTCAGAGGGAAGAGTGAACTTTTCAAAACTCGACTCCCCCTACAGCCTTCTTCATTTTCCACAGAGATGGGGGGGTCTCCATTCTGTAGATAGCTAGTTGGCATATTTTAGTTATATTCCAAAGGGCCTGTGGCTCTACTAGTTAAAAAAAACAGGGCACAAATTCTTTATGGGGGGCAGAAGGTGAGAGTTCTGGCTTCTGTAATTGCTTCTCCACTGGACATGGGTGTTGGCAGGTGGATCCACACCCCCAGCCTATTTCTGTCTTTCCCTAGTGGGGCAGGGATGTTCAGTGTTTTGTAAGTACCTGTGTGCTTCTTTTCCTTTCTTTTTTAAGTATATACTTTCCAAAGTGAGCATATAGATTATTATTATTATTATTATTAGTGATCTAATAGCGAACAACAAGATTGTGGGATAAAAGGGGTACAATTCCATACAATTCCCACCACCAGAGTTAAGTATCTCTTCCCCTTCTCTCCACTGGAGGCTGCTTCCCTATTCTTTTTGCTGGTTCTTGTGCTTTGCTTCGCACCATATGCTCTTAAAACGCTGTGCTCCCTGAAGCTTCCCTATTTCTTAAGAGCCACAGGACTTTATAGAGCACATGGTATCTGTGACTTCATTGATTAATCTCTGATATATTATCAGCCTTTCTCAAAAACTCATTGTACCCTTCTAATTTATTTTGACAATCAGCCACTTCTCTCCTTTGCAGATGCTTTTAATATCAGTTGGGGAAAAAAAAAAAACAATTCTTGGAGAAAAAAATGTCTTCCTGTCCTGCTACCAAGAGAGGACTTATCCAGAGAAGAGCTTGGAACCAGTTTTTAATCTGTTTCCTACAGTTAGATACCTTCAAGTACTCAGTAAGACAAGGGGTCCATTACCACACACTGTTGTTTCCTTTCTTTTTTCTCAATGATAATGGCTTTTTCCTGCGTTGTTTACAAACACAGCTAACCAACCGGTTTCTGTTAAGAGCAGCTTAATTCTCATGGAATGCTGAGGAGCTGAAGTACCACAGGTGTTTTTGTTTTTGTTTTTTTCTCTCTTATAGACTTTGAGAACACCAAACAGAAATTTAGGATTGCTTCCAAGAAAATATGATGGTAGAACTACTAAATAATAACAATAGTAATAATAATAATAATAGCTCAGGAAGCTGAATTTAGAAAAGATTTGATCGTTCTTGTCTGTGCTTTGCAAAATGCTAGTCATTGTAACTGTTGCTATTTAAGTTCATGAAAGTTGGCCCTTAAATCTCTCTCTCTTTTTCTTTTTCTCTCTCCCTCTCCTTTTCTCTCTCTCTCTCTCCTTCTCTGACTCTGTCTCTCCCTCTCCTGCTCTAGCTCTCTCTCCCTCTCTCTCTCTCACTCACCATCTAGCTCTCTCTCCTTCCCTCTCTCTGTCTTCCCCTCTCTCTTTCTCTTTCTTTCTCCCCCCCTCTCCTCTCTCTCCCTCCCTCTGTCTCTTGAGCTGCTACATGCATATTTCAAGTGCTCAAAAACGTGGCTTGCGACTGCTGTGAATAATAATAACGTGCCTTTAAAACACCAGCAGCTTCAGAGACAGCTACTGGACATTGTTGCTGAGGTTTTTCCTGATCAGAGTGCAGTATAGACTAGGATGTTAAAAGGAAAAAGAGCAAACAGCCAAAAAAATTTTTAAAAATTAAAACAAAAAAACTTGCTTGGATAGTGTATCGCTTTGCCATCTGTACAAACAACCCTGGTACTACTTGGTCCTCAGCACTTTAGAGGAAGCCTCAGTGCCGTGGTCTCTTTCACTCCCCCAACCAGACTTTTGTCTTTGTCTCTTTCTATCTGAAGGGAAAAAAATAAAAAGAAATGTCATCCTGGGGGCCAGTGCAGCAGGTTAAGCATACGTGGTGCAAAGTGCAAGCCCGGCATAAGGATCCCAGTTTGAGCCCCCGGCCCCCCACCTGCAGGGGAGTCGCTTCACAAGCGGTGAAGCAGGTCTGCAGGTGTCTGTCTTTCTTTCCTCTTCTCTGTCTCCCCCTCCTCTCTCCATTTCTCTCTATCCTATGCAACAACGACGACAGCAATAACAACAATAATAAAAAAAGGGGCAACGAAAGGAAAAAAATGAACTCCAGGAGCAGTGGATTCCTGGTGCAGGCATGGAGCCCCAGCAATAACCCTAGAGGCAAGAAAGAAAGAAAGAAAGAAAGAAAGAAAGAAAGGAAGGAAGGAAGGAAGGAAGGAAGAAAGAAAAAGAAGAAAAGAAATGTCATCCAGAGCAATAGGATACTGGTGATGACTACAAAAAAAAAAAAAAAAAAAAAAAAAAGGAAGAAAAAGCAGACACAAAAAACACTTTCTCTTCTTTAGACACAAAATCCAAGTAGGGAACTGTCACTGTTTTATTAAAAAAAAAAAAAAAAAAAAAAGAGAGTAATGACCTTCCCTCCTGCCATTATGGAGTGGAATCAGGTGTTCCCAAGTGTTTAGAGATCAGGTTAGAAGTTCCAGACGTTTTGATCTCTAGGTTAATATGTGTTTATTATATAGAGAGCCTAACTTTGCCTACATGGGCTGACTTGAAGTTTTCTACCTGGAAGATCAATCTTGAACAATGAATGAGATACATTTTATATCTTTTATAAAGAAAAAGTCAAGGGAGGGGTTGGGTTGTGGCCAGCTTGGTTAAGTGCACATAGTACAAAGCGCAATGACCCATGAAAGGATCCACAGTTCAAGCCCCTGGCTCCCCATCTGCAGGGGGGATTGCCTTACAAGTGGTGAAGCAGGTCTGTTCCCTCTCCCTCTCCCTCTCTCTGTCTCCCCCTCCTCTTTCAATTTCTCTCCATCCTATCCAATAAATGGCAAAAGTGGCCACCAGGAGTGGTGGATTTGTAGTGCTGGCACCGAACCTCAGTGATAACCCTGAAGCAAAAAGAAAAAAGACAATAAATTATCATAATCAATTATGATGTCACAACTGAACCCAGGAAAAGCTCTTCCAAAATGCTTTATATGATATCCTAGAAAAATGAAAGTGGTTTCAGATCTTAGAAGGTCAGCCAGGAAGCGAATTTCAGGGGAGAAATACTGAGGTCAGAAAGAATCATCAGTACTGCACCAAAGTGAAAGAAACTCTGGGGTGGAGGAGGGAGGGTTTGGGTTCTGGAACATGATGGCGGAGGAGGACCTAATGGAGGTTGTATTGTTATGTGGAAATGTTCTATGTGTACAAACTATTGCATTTTACTGTCAGCTATAAATCATTAATCTCCCAATAAAGAAAGAAAAAAGAATCATCAAAATTCTTTTTGAAATCTTGCATATTATTTCCATCATTTTAGCCAGAGATTTACAGGCCTGATGTATCCACTGACATTGTAGTTCAGCTTATCTGTCATGACTATTATTTTCTTGCCAGCTGATAAGATTAATAGAGCCATATGATATGTTTCCTAAGCTCCTCTTGGACAGAAATTTTACCCATTCTAGAACATGGAAAATATTGGCGAGTTTGCAAAGTCATCAAACTTAAATCCAAATTCTGAGCATATGTGACCTAAATAAATAAATATATATCACATTTTCATAACTTATTACTTGATAATTTCAGATAGACAGTCCCAGAATAATGTGATGCAACGGGGTCAGGCAGTGGCACACCTGGTTAAGTGCACACATTACAGTGCACAAGTTCACCAGGTTCAAGCCTCCAGTCCCCACCTGCAGGGGGAAAGCTTTGCAAGTGGTGAAGCAGGGCTGTAGGTGCCTCTGTGTCTCTCTCCTTGTCTATCTTCTCGTCCATCTCAATTTCTGTCTGTCTCTAGCCAATAAATAAATAAACATAAGAATTTTTTTAAAAAGCACTGTCTTCTTTCTATCCCTATGAGTCATTTTTTTTTTTTTTTGCAAATGTATCTCTTAGTACTGCTTAAAGGGCAGTAGTGGTTAATTTTCAAAATCTATTACCTTCCATTAATCAGAACCATTGAAATATGTCCATTTACTAGTATGGATATGATGTGATCAATTCTATTATTTAGACCTATTCATATGTGTTTAGGAGTATTGTCTTTTATTTTTTAAACATTTATTTATTTATTTATTTATAAAGTGGAAATATTGACAAGATCATAGGATGTGAAGGGTACAGTTCCACACAGTTCCCACCACCAGAACTCAGTATCCCATCCCCTCCTCTGATAGCTTTCCTAGTCTTTATCCCTCTGAGAGGATGAACCCAGTATCATTATGGGGTGCAGAAATTGGAAGGCCTGTCTTCTTTAATTGCTTCCCTGCTGAACATGGGCAGATCCATACTCCCAGCCTGTCTCTCACTTTCCCTAGCTGGACAAGGATATGGGGAAGTGGGGGTCCAGGGCACACCGTGGGGTCGTCTGTCCAGGGAAGTCAGATTGGCATCATGATAACATCTGGAACCTGGTGGCTGAAAAAGAGTTAAGATATAAAGGCAAGAATATTGCTGATGAAGATTTGGGGTCTCCGTTTTGGAAAAAGCTAGTAGGTCTGTTTTAGTTATATTCCAAAGGGCCCATGGCTTTTCTAGTTTTTGCCTGAATCTGACAGCTAACATGCTGGTGGACCCAAGTTATTTGTCTGGGGAGATGGTGTCGTAGTTGGGAAAAGGACTAGAAAGCCGCATCAGGGAAGAGAGTAGCCACCAAATATGAGGAAAATATATAAATATTGCTAATCATAAACCTCATCGGAATCTGTTTTCTTTTTTTCTTCTTTTGCCTCCAGGGTTATCTCTGGGGCTTAGTGCCAGCACTATGAATCCACTGCCCCTGTGGCTATTTTTTTCTATTGTTTTTGCTTCATAAGACAGAGAGAAATTGAGAGGGGAATGGAAGATAGAGAAGAAGAGAGAAAGAGGGACACCTGCAGCCCTGCTTCACTGCTTGTGAAGCTTCCCCACTATGTTTTGGTAGCAGGGACTCAAATCTGGGTGATCACTCATGGTGATATGTATTTAACCAGATGTGCCACCACCCAGCCCCTTTCTATAGGAATTTTTATAGAAGGTAAATTCTTATGATGGAATTTCAGTTAATTGTGTTTGGCGAATTCTGAAGTTGAAGTCCTTCCTAAAATGTGTGTGTATATATATATGCTAGTATATTTGTTTTAGGAATATTCCAACACCCATGTCCAGCAGAGAAGCAAGTATGGAAGCCAGACCTTCTGCACCCCATAATGATCCTGGGTCCATGCTTCCAGAGGAATAAAGAATAGGAAAGCTATCAGGGGAGGGTATGGGATATGGAGTCCTGGTGGTGGGAGTTATGTGGAATTGTACCCCTCTTATCCTACGGTCTTGTCGATCATTATTAAATCAAATATACAGTGAATAGTGTCAGATCTATAGAGATAGGAGGTGGTTCCTTAAAAAAATAACTAATTATTTGAACCAACACACAGCATACATACACACACACACACACACACACACACACACACACATTAATTTAGTGATCAGAAATCATATCCATACTAATTTGTTCCATCCTATTCAGATGTTGATTTCAAAGTTATTTAAAATATAAAACAAACATTCTGGATTTATATGTCTAAAGATGGGCTCACCAGAAAACAATATAAGTATGTAATCATATTTAGTTTAAATTTAAATAATTTAATTACTTAAAGTTTAGCTAAAATATACTTAAATCACATTAACCTACATTTTTGTCTGCTTCTACCAAAGTATCTGCATTCTTTATGAATGTCTACATATGTATATACCTGTGTTTGTTTATCCAGTAATATATATCTGTGTCTGTATAAGTGAAATATATTTACCTCATTACTGATTAAGAAGAACATCGACCTAGTTGTCTGTACAAGAATAAAAAAAATGGGAGTCGGGCAGTATTGCATCGGATTAAGCACAGGTGGCGCAAAGTGCAAGGACCAGCAGAAGGATCCTAGTTTGAGCCCCAGGCTCCCCACCTGCAGGGGAGTCGCTTCACAGGCGGTGAAGCAGGTCTGCAGGTGTCTGTCTTTCTCTCCTCCTCTCTGTCTTCCCCATCTCTCTCCATTTCTCTCTGTCCTACCAAGAAAAAAAGAAGAATAAAAAAATGCCCTCAGTTTCTGAAATGGGAGCAAATTATAGAAACATAATTTGTGTTGTGTTGTAGCAAGGCTTCTGGAACCAGCCCCTGACTTAGATTGCTGTATTGTTGTCAGACACCAGCCATTCTGGGCCCCTAGCTGGGCAGGCTCCAGGGGGCTGGGCCCAGGCTGTGGCTCCCATCAGCCCTGGATGCGGCCAGCTCACTGGGCTTTCCTCCCAGCTTTCCTCATCAGGGAATCGAAGGCCAGCTGCTCCCTGTCATTAGGACTCTGGGTGAAAGTCAATATGGAACTGGATGCTGGCAGGAGCTGCTGAGACGCTGACTCCTTTGGCCGAGACTCAGGAAAGAGAATCTGGGGGGTGCAGTTTAAGGCCTCCTGCTCTCAGACTTCCCTTGGGGAACAAATGCTATTCCAAAATGTTCTGAGGTTCTGTGGCTATATTATATGTAGGATTCACATATTCTATGTGGGAGTTTTAAAAAAAATAGTGATAGGAATGATTAACAAGATTGTGGGATGAGACAATGCCACACAGTTCCCCCACCAGAGTTCCCTGTTCCATCCCCTCACATTGGAAATTTCCCTATTCTTTATCCCTCTGGGTGTATGCACCCAAATTCTTTATAGGGTGCAGGAGGTTGGAGTTCTGGCTTCTGTAACTGTTTCTCCACAGGACACAGGTGTTGGCAGGTGGATCCACACCCCCAGCCTGTTTCTGTCTTTCCCTAGTGGGCCAGGGCTCTGGGGAGGGGAGGTTCCAGGACACATTGGTGAGGTCCTCTGCCCAGGGAAGTCAGTTTGATGTCATGGCAGCATCTGCAACTTGGTGGCTGAAAGGTGGTAAGATACAAATTGTTTAATAAATAGGAACCTAAAGATACAAATAGAGCAGATGAAACCAGAGTTTCTTCCTGTGTGAAGAAGCTAGGGATTCTATTTTAGGTCTGTTCTAAGGGGCCCATGACTTTAGTGTTTTTTTTTTTTTTCTAAGCCTGACAGCTAACATGCAGGGTAAAAGTACTATCTGGGAAGATGGTGTCAAAGTTGAGAATAGGCCTAGAAATCTGGATCAGGGCAGAGAATAGCTCCCAAATAAGAGGAAGGTATAAAAATGCCATTCAGTGTTTACCACATCTTTCTAACAGATCCAGGGATGTTTGCTTTAGACAGGGTGTAAAGACCAGTGTAAAGAGAGATGCCTGTAAAGACAACAAGGAGATACCACTTCACTCCTGTGAGAATGTCACACATCAGAAAAGGTAACAGCAGCAAATGCTGGAGAGGTTGTGGGGTCCAAGGAACCCTCCTGCACTGTTGGTGGGAATGGCAATTGGTCCAGCCCCCGTGGAAAACAGTCTAGAGAACTCTCAGAAGGCTAGAAATGGACCTAGCCTACGACCCTGCAATTCCTGTCCTGGGGTTAGATCCTAAGGAACCCAATACACCCATCCAAAAAGATCTGTGTACACACATGTTCTTGGCAGCACAATTTGTAATAGCCAAAACCTGGAAGCAACCCAGGTGTTCAACAACAGATGAGTGGCTGAGCAAGTTGTGGCAATATATATATATCAATACTACTCAGCTATAAAAAATGGTGACTTCACTGTTTTCAGCCAATCTTGGGTGGACCTTGAAAAATTCATGTTAAGTGAAATAAGTCAGAAATAGAAGGATGAATATGGGATGATCTCACTCTCAGGCAGAAGTTGAAAAACAAGATGGGAAAGCAAACACAAGTAGAACCTGAACTAGAATTGGTGTATTGCACCAAAGTAAAAGACTCTGGGGTGGGTGGGTGGGTGGGGAGAATACAGGTCCAAGAAGGATGACAGAGGATCTAGTGGGGGTTGTATTGTTATATGGAAAACTGATAAATGTTATGCATGTACAAACTATTGTATTTACTGTTGAATGTAAAACATTTATTCCCCAATAAAGAAATTTAAAGAGAGAGAGAGAGAGAGAGAGAGAGAGAGAGAGAGAGAGAGAGAGAGATATGCCTGTAGCATTGCTCCACTGCTCAGGAAACTTCTCCAACACAAATGGAGTCTGAGGTCTTGAACCCAGGTCCTTGTACATTGTAGTACATGCACTCAACTGCCTACTCCACCTCTCGGCCCTAGAGGGTCCATTGTTTGATACTCAGTCCATTTTATTTATTTACTTATTTATTTATTTATTTATTTATTTATACCTCTAGGCTTATTGCTGGGGCTCAGTGCCTGCATTACAAATCCACTGCTCCTGGAGGCCATTCTTTCCCATTTTGTTGGATAGGACAGAGAGAAATTGAAGACTAAGGGGATATAGAGAGGGAGAGAGAAAGAGAGACACCTGTAGACCTGCTTCACCACTTGTGAAGTATCTCCCCCTGAAGGTGGGAAGCCAGAGGGCTAGGGGGGAGGGGGAGGCTCAAACCTGGGCCCTTGAGTTTAGTACTATGTGCACTTAATCTGGTGTACCACCGCCTGCCTCCACCCCCACCCCAGTCCATATTATATGGATTGTATCACTCCATGGCTGCTACTTCCTCTTTACTACAGGGATGTAATCAGAACCCTCTGTTCATAAGATATCCAGGCCTGATGCAATGACTTGTTATCTGACCTTCTTTGACGAGGATAGATCGGATTCTGCCCGAGGTCCAGCAGTTGTTCCTCAGGTTTGGCCTGACCCCTGGATTGCGGCTGCAGCTTATGTCGGACTGGTGCACACAGGCGCAGTTGTTCAGCAATCCTGCATGTCTGCAACTGTCTGGCCGAGTGCTTTCATTTGGCAGTTGGCTAAGTAGAGGTTGCACATTTATCAACGTGCTGAAATGTTCCTGCTTCTATTAAACCATTTTATTTTATGTAAACATTTATTTATTGATTCCCTTTTGTTGCCCTTGTTGTTTTATGGTTGTAGTTATTGTTGTTGTTATTGATGTCGTCGTTGTTGGATAGGACAGAGAGAAATGGAGAGAGGAGGGGAAGACAGAGACGGGTAGAGAAAGATAGACACCTGCAGACCTGCTTCACTGCCTGTGAAGCAACTCCCCTGCAGGTGGAGAGCCTGGGACTTGAACTAGGATCCTTGCACCGGTCCCTGAGCTTTGCACCACGTGCACTTAACCCGCTGTGCTACCGCCCAACTCCCTATTTTATTTTCGATAATTTTTGTTATCTCTATTATTGGATATAAACAGCTAAAATTGAGAGGCAAGAGGTGGAGAGAGAGAAACAGAGAGAGACAGAGAGACACCTGCAGCCCTGCTTTACTACTTTCTCCCTGTAGGTGGGGACCCAGGGGCTTGAACCTGGGACCTTGCACATTGTAATGACATGTGCTCTCTGTTAGGTGCCCCACTACTCCTCACGTTTACTTAATTTTATATTTTTAGGAGTCCAACACTTCATTCGCTACGCCACCCCTGGAACCCCGAGCAGGGGCTCCTGTTCAGGGAACACCCTTCACTAATAGCCATGAGTCTCAGCCTCCTCCTAGGTCAGACCTATACTCATAACTAGTCTTTTTCCAGCCTCCAGAAAGCTATTCTTTTTTTAAAAAAACTTTTAAATATTTTATTCATTTATTTTCCCTTTTGTTGCCCTTTTTTTTTTTTATTGTTGTACTAGTTATTACTGTTGTCGTTGTTGGATAAGACAGAGAGAAATGGAGAGAGGAAGGGAAGACAGAGAGGGGGAGAGAAAGATAGACACACCTGCAGACCTGCTTCACTGCCTGTGAAGCGACTCCCTTGCAGGTGGGGAGGCTCGAACTGGGACCCTTATGCTGGTCCTTATGCTTTACGCCTCGTGCGCTTAACCAGAAAGCTATTCTGTCACCCTCCTGGCAAAGGGCTGGCCCAAGTTGGGGCAGGGCTGCTGTCCAGTGCACTGGGAATCCCTCTCTGCCCCCAGTCTTATCCTGGCTGTCAAGCCATTTTATACAGCGGCATGTTTTTTGATTAGCAAGCCCTACAGAGTAGAAAGACACTGTGGGCATTTGAGTGGAAAGGCCAGTGGGCTGAAAACATGCCAAAAGTGTCGTACAAATCTCCTTCTCGGGGGGCCTAGACAGCTGCGGTCTCATTCTTCTGGAGCAGCAGATGGAAGTGGTAGCAACCGAGCTTCCAAATGGCATGAGTCTTGTAAGACTTGGTGGTGTGTCATGCAGACAGCCTTGCTTTGTCCCCAGCCTTCACTGAGAGTGGAAGCCAGCTTTCAGAGCAGACTGGGCCTCTGGAAGAGAAAAGAAACCCGAGCTGTCCTTGGAGGGTCCCGAAATAATCATATATATAATACAACAGGTCTTAGAGCCTGGTGGGGACTTATGCCTTAGAACACACACACCACCACATTGGAGAATCTGGATTCAAGCCACTGGTCCCCACAGCCAGGTCTCCCCACACAGAACTTCTCTGTGCAGGGAAGCCAGACTGTACCTGTCTCTCCTTTTCTGTTATTTCTCTCTCTCTCTCTTTCCCTTTCCCTCCCTCCCTGCCTTCTTTCCTCCATTTATATATATCTCTCTCTCTTTCTTTATAATTGGATAGAGACAGAGAGAAATTGAGCAGGAAAAGAGGGACTGAGAGGGAGAGAGACAGAGAGAGAGAGAGATAAAGGGAGCCTTTATCTGCAGCCCTGTTTCACTGCTTGTGAAGCTTTTGCCCTGCAGGTGGAGACCAGGGGCTTGAACCTGGGTCCTTGTGCACTGTAATGTATGTGCATAACTAGGTGTACCACCACCTGGCCCTGCTGAAAAATTCCTTTCTGTCCTCCTTCTTTCCTTCCTTTCTTCTTTCCTTCCTTTTTTCCTTTCCTTCTTCTTTCCTTCCTTCCTTAGATAGAGAAATTGAGTAGGGAGGGAGAGATAGAGAGAGAAAAGAGACAGAGAGACACCTGCAGTCCTGCTTCTCCACTTGTGAAGCTTTCCCCCTGTAGGTGGGTACCAGGGGCTTGAACCCAGATCCTTACTCACTGTCATGTGTGCAATGGCTCAACCAGGTGCGCCAGGACCTAGCACCTTTGTCTTTCTCTTTCTTCCCCCTCTACCAAAGAACATGGAAAAAAAAAAAAAAAAACAGTCTGCTGAAGAGTGATGGAGCTGCTGCGTGAGCACCTAGGCTCAGCGATAACCCTGCTTGCAAAGAAGTAAGATGCAGAATAGAATACACACTGGTCTGTGGAAAAGGCATAGCGCTGTTATACCAGTGCTGTTAGCTGTCACTGAATCTGGAGAGTGAGAGTGTGTGCTCTCACCCCTTAGGTTCTAAGCAATAGAAAGCTGAGGCTATTTTTTTTCTTTAAATTTTGTGTTCGTGACTAAACAGTCATTTACTCAATTGTTAGACTGATTACAAGGGCAGAGTCCCACCACCAAAGTTTTGTGCCTGCTTCACTCCCAACCAGGAATCACCATAGTTTTCACAAAGTCTTTGTTTTTGGTCTTGACTTTATCCTCCTCCTCTCCTACCCCCTTCCTCCTCTTCCTCCTCCTCCTCCTTCTTTTTCTCTTCTTCCTCCTCCTCTTTTTCCATCTCTTCCTCTTCCTCCTCTTCTTCTTCCTTCTTCTTTTCCATCTCCTCATCCTCCTCTTCTTTCTCCTTCTCCTACTTTTCTTCCCCCTCCTCCTTTTCCATCTTCTTCTCCTTTCCTCTTCCTCCTCTTCCTCCTCCTTTTCCATCTCCTCCTCATCTTTCTCCTCCTCCTTTTCCATCCCCTTCTCTTCCTCATCCTCTTCTTCCTTCTCCTTCCCCATCCATCTATTTTAGTAGTTTCAGATCTCTAGATTTCATATATGAGTAAAATCATCCCATGGTTGTCTTTCATCTCTTCCTTTACTTTCTTCACTAAGCATCATCACTTCCATTTACATCCATTTTGTTCCAAAGGACACAATATCATCTTTTTAATTGCAGAGTAGTATTCCATTAATTACATATCCCACTGTTTTTTTTCTTTTTCTTTTTTTCTTCTTTTTTTTAAATTTATTTTTTATTTAAGAAAGGATAAATTAACAAAACCATAGGGTAGGAGAGGTACAATTCCACACAATTCCCACCACCCAATCTCCATATCCCATTCCCTCCCCTGATAGCTTTCCCATTCTCTATCCCTCTGGGAGTATGGACCCAGGGTCATTGTGGGTTGCATAAGATGGAAGGTCTGGCTTCTGTAATTATTTCCCCGTTGAACATGGATGTTGACTGGTCGCTCCATACTTCCATTTTTTTTTTTTAATTTGCTTTTTATTGCTGGGCATTTCAGCTGCTTCCACTCCATGACCCTTGTGAACAATGTGGCTATGAACAAAGATGCATAGGTGTCCCTTCAAATGAGCGTTTTCACATTGTTTGCATAAATCCTGAGGAGTGACAATTTCCTGCTGAGGACAATTTATCAAGCATATGTGATATATATTTTTTAAAGATTTAGTTATCGATAAGAAAGAGAGGGGAAGCAAGAGAGAAAGAAAGAGGGAGAGGGAGAGAGAGGGAGAGGGAGAGAGGGAGAGAGGGAGAGGGGAGAGGGGAGAGAGAGAGAGAGAGAGAGAGGAAACCAGACACCACTCTGGTACATGTGTTGTCAGGGACTGAACTCAGGACCTCATGCTTGAGAGTCCAAAGCCTCATCCACTGTGTCATCTCCTGCCTGGAGTGCTCAAGCACATGTGATATTTATTCTGCCTCTCTCAGTCTGCTTCTCTCCCCCTCTTTCTTCTCCTCCTATTTTCTTCACACTTTCTCCTAGTCAGCCAGTTTTCAGTTTATTTCGGGGGGGGGGTAGACAGTATTCCAAGTAGAAGGAAAATAAATGAGACTTTTCTAACTTAGGAAAAATGTCACACTTAATGTCTTGATCTCCCCCCCCTCAATTTTTTTCCCTATTGGCCTAGTATACTTTTTAATTTACCTCTGTAATCTTGAACACATAGAACACATATGTCTATCTTGACATAGCCTCGGTCACATATGCAATAACTCACGTTTGAGCATGTGACATATGCCTTACACACTATCAGCACTTCTACCTAGAGTCAGTGATGAAGAAGTCATTAGAGATCAGTCTGCAGTTTGTATACTATTGGAATAACTACAAAAATGAGGTTAGTGTGACCATCTTTTAGCAGAGCAGCTGTAGTTGTTATCACATCCTTTGACAGTTGTAGCCACTTTTTATTTTATTTATTTATTTGTTTTTGTTGTTTACCTCCATGGTTATTGCTGAGGCTGGGTGCGAACACTATGAATTCACTGCTCCTGGTGGCCATTTTTCTCATTTCAATTCACTGCTCCTGGTAGGACAGAGAGAAACTGAGAGAGGAGGGAAGATTGTCAGGCAGCCCCCCTGCTCCATCCTCCATTGCTGACATTATGGCCTATTTACATAATCATTGTTTTGCCTGATCTATCTTCTTTCTACCTCGAGATCCGCCCTGCCTGCAGGGTGCATTAATCCTGCCAGTTAAAACCCTAGCAACCATTGCTACGGAAGCTTTCTACCTTCCTGCTCTTTCCTTTTCTCCAACCCCTTTCTTAGCCATTTCCTTTTCCGACTTGCCACTTCCAGTGCTAAGATATAAAAGCATTGTCTCTGATCAATAAAGACATATTGTGTTCCTGTTTCTCCATGAGTTCCTGGTCTCTCTCCCACGTCACTGAGTAAGCAGCAGCCCAGGTTGGCTCCAGTTGAGTTCTCTCCAACCCAGAGAGCATGTGCCCAGGAAGAAACACCCTCACGCTAGCCCGGCAGAAGATAGAGAGGGAGAGAAACAGAGAGACACCTGCATTCCTGCTTTACCTCTTTTACAGAGTGCCCCCTGCAGGTGGGAAGCTGGGAGCTTAAGACCAGCTCTGTGCACTGGTCCTTGTGCTTAGTACTAAGTGTGCTTAACTGGGTGCACCACTGCCTGGCCCCCACCCAACCCCCCTTTTAATTTAATCATTGTTATCACTATGGGTAGTGGAGGTGGAAGGTAACAGCTGCATTGGAAATAATGTCATGGAGAAAAGAACATTCACTCAAAATTCTGTAGTCATCTATTCCTGCTTAGAAGAAGAAGGAGGAGGAGAAGGAGAAGAAGAAGAAGAAGAAGAAGAAGAAGAAGAAGAAGAAGAAGAAGAAGAAGAAGAAGAAGAAGAAGAAGAAGAAGAAGAAGAAGAAGAAGAAGAAAACAGTTTATCTCTTTCTCCAGTACTTAAGTAAATGTGTCCAATTATTTTGTCCAGCTTCCACTGACTTGTCAAAAATGCTATTGCATAATAATGGCCTGCCAGCGGCAAGACTGGACAGAAATACTGTGTAGTAATTGAATTTGTTGCTTGGACATCTGGCAGAACAGCCTGGGTATTTACTGGGAAAGGAATATTCCTCAAAAAGAGTAAGTTAACTGTTGGATTGTAAGTGCTAAAACACTACATCCAGCTGCTCTGTGTAGAAAGCACAGAGAGGAGGAAAGGTGAATCAATGAAAGGAAGTGAGAAGTTGAAAAACAAGGTCAGAAGAGAAAACTCTAAGCAGAACTTAGACTGGAGTTGGTGGTCCTGGAACTTGATGGCAGAGGAGAATCTAGTGGGGGTTGTATTGTTATGTGGAAAACTGGGAAATGTTATTCATGAACCAACTGTTGTACTTACTGTTGACTGTAAGCCATTAATCCCCCAATAGAGAAATTAAAAAAAAAAAAAAGGAAAGAAGTGAGAGACTTTGTGTCCAGGGCTTAAGTGTTAGAGGACACAGTCTTCCAAAAGTTCCATAGGAATTGTTCAAAGTGGAAACCCAGATAATTTTTTCCCATTACACAACTTTTCATGAGCTCTTCTTGATCTTAAATGAAATTTGGCTTTAATAAATGCCAGTCAGGAAAACATAATTATGAAAAAATTAAAAAAGCTAAAACTTCATTAGCAAGCTGTAATGTTTGCAAAAGTTTTCTAGGGGAGAAATGTCTACCAATTGGAATGCTGGGTGATCATAATACACTCTTCGTTCGGCTTGCTTCTACTAACATCAGGCTTGTGTATGTACCTGTATTTTAGGAAATTTAACTGCCTTCTCATGATCATATGATTTTGATACCATGGAAGAATTTATGGTGCATTCTCTCATACTGACTTCTCCAAGTGGTTATACGTTACAGACTAAATCTGGAATCATAAAATGTTGCTGAGGGGACTTGTATAATTTAATTCTAAGAATCTTGAGGTAGTGCACATTTTTGTAGAAAGATTTAAAAAATATGTTTGTATTTATTTATTAGATAGAGACAGGGAGAAATTGAGAGGGGAGAGGGAGGGAGGGAGAGAGAGAGAGATACCTACAGCTCTATTTCAACACTCGTGAAGCTTTCCTTCTGCAGGTGGGGACCAGGGGCTTGAATCTGGGTACTTGGACTTCATATTATGTATGCTTAACCAGGTGTGCCACCCCCTGACCCATTTGTAGAAATTAAAAAAAAATATTTTCCAAGAAAATGATCATTTGTATTAAGGAGAAGTGCTTAAGCAACTATTTTCTTCTTCTTCCTCTACTTCTTCTTCTTCTTCTTCTTCCTCCTCCTCCTCCTCCTCCTCCTTCTCTCCTCCTCCTCCTCTTCCTCCTCCTCCTTCTCCTTCTCTCCTCCTTCTCCTCCTCCTCCTTCTTCTTCCTCCTCATCCTCCTCCTTCTCCTATTCTTCTCCTCCTCCTCCTCCTCCTCCTCCTCCTCCTCCTCCTCCTCCTTCTTCTTCTCTAGTTGAGAGATGAATGGCTTATAGTAAGTACAATTGTTGATACATGGGTAAATTTTAGCAATTTTATGTAAAATACTTTCACCCCCAGCTTGGTCTTCCTTTACCATCATGCACCAGGATCTTAAAGCCCTCTTCCCCCAACCCAAAGTCCTTTGCTTCAGGGTTGTATAGCAAGCCCAGCCCAAGTTCTGCTTTGTGTTTTCCGTTCTGTTTTTCTTTCTCAGCTTCTTTCCATGAGTGAGATCATCCCGTGTCCATATCAGGTTACTTAATTTCTATAGAAATGTCAGTGACATTCTTTTACACAAATACTGTCAGAAGAAGAAGAAATCAAGAAGTTGGGCTCAATAACTATAGCTGTGAAGATAATAAAATACCTAGACATAAGCATAACAAAGAAGTGAAAGGCTTGTATGCTGAAATTATAAGTCACTATTCAAGGTAATAAAAAAAAGACACTAAAAAGTGAAAATATAGTCCATGTTCATGAGTTGGAGGATTTAGCATCATCAAAATGAATCTTTTACCCAGAGCCACAGACACATTTAATGCAATCCCCATCAAGGTCCCACCTTTTTTTTTTTTTTTTTTAGGAGAACAGAAAAAAAGCTCCAAATGTTTATATGGAACCAGAAATACCTAAAATTGCCAAAAGAATTTTGAGAAAAAAGAACAGAACTGGATCACAATCCCAGATCTCAAACTATATTATAGGGCCATTGTAATCAAAACTGTCTGGTACTAGAAAAAATAGATACACTGACTAGTGGAACAGAATTGAGAGCCCAGAAATAAGCCCCACACTCCTATGTGTATATAATTTTTGGCAAGGGGGGTTATAAAATGGAGAAAGGAGAGTCTCTGTAACAAATAGTGCTGGGAAAAAAGTTGAGACATGCAAAAAAAAAAAATGAAACTGAACCACTATATTTCACCACACACAAAAGTAAATTAAAAATGCATCAAGGACTTGGATGTTAGCCCAGAAACTATCAAATATTTAAGAGGAAAATATTGGCAGAAGGCAGAACCCTTTCCCATCTAAATTGTATAGCCATCTTCAATGGTACAAATCTAATCACAAGGAAGAAAAAAATCAAATCGAAACAAAACCAAACCAATGGAACTACATCAAATTGAAAAACTTATGCACAGCAAAAGATACCATCACCCAAACAAAGAGACCCCTGACAGAAGAATGGGAGAAGATACTTACATACCTCAGACAAAATGGCTAATAACTACATATATAAAGAGCTCACCAAACTCAGCAGCAACAACAACAATAACCAAAATAAAAAAGAAAGCAAATGTCTCCATCCAAAAGTAGGAAGAGGACATGGTCAGAAGATTCCCTGAAGAAGGATGTAAAAGGTCAACAGACATATGAAAATATACCTGTCTGTTATATTAGCATGGCGCCTTATTTATATTTTTTAAATTGGGCAAGTTTATGCCTACTAATATAACTATCTCATGAACAAATTGCCTTATTAGTAAGAATAAGAGAGGCTGCTTCTGTCACGTATTTCTCATCTTACAGAGAAATTCCTATCACCCGCCCAAGCTGGTTTCCGCCCAGGAAATCCATCTTAATATACACTTAGTGATATACTGGAGGATACCTTTTTAAATTTTATTTGCCACTTGGGTTATTGCTGGGGCTCAGCACCTAAAGAAAAACTCTATCATCTCTATTTTTTCTCCATTTTTCTTTCTTTTCTGATAGAGATGTTGAGAGAGAGAGAGAGAGAGAGAGAGAGAGAGAGAGAGGGCACAAGATAAATACCTGGAGCACTGGGTCCCCCTTACCCCCTGGAAAGGAGGGCTGGGAACTTGAACCCAAGTCTTCCTGCATTGCTGTGTGTGCTGTGTCAAGCCTGGCACAACTTGGACCCTAAGTGTTTCTCTTATTAAAAACACTAAAATAAAAATGTTGGTGTGAGAGCTGGGTGGTGGTCTCGCAGTTAACTGCATATATACCAAGCACAAAGACCTAAGCTAGGATCTGGGTTCAAGCCCCTGGCTCCCCACCTGCAGGGGTGGGGGGTAGCTGCACAAGTGGTGAAGCAGGTCTGCAGGTACCTCTCTGTCATTCTCCCTCTCTCTCCCTCCTCTCTCAATTTCTCTCTGTCCTGTCCAATAAAATTGAAAAAAAAAAAAAAAACAGCTACCAGGAGCAGTGGATTCCTAGTGCCGGCACCAAGCCCCAGAGAGAACCCTGGAGACAAAGAAACAAACAAATAAAAATGTCAATGCAATGCTACCTGGGTACATAACACATAGTTTAGTTCCCTATCTATCTATCTATCTATCTATCTATCTATCTATCTATCTCCCTCTCCTATTAGTGGAGTGTAACTGCTCCAGGGTGACCTTTTAGATAGAATGAAAGAGACAAGAGGAAAGTATAGACATAGAGAAAGACACCAAAGCACTGAAACACCTTAAACTGTCTTAATTGCAGTGAGTGCCAGGCTCCATCCCGAGTCCCGTCAGGACAAAGCAGGGACATTCTGCAGGTGGACTACTGCTTGGCTGGCCCTGAGTTTAAGTTTCTCAGGTAGTGAGTGAAGTTGCATGAAGTGTTCTGTTGTGGTTCTAGTTACCACGGCACCCTCACGGTGTCCAGGGACTCCTAGTCACCACAGAGAGTCTCTTCTCCTCAGACCCATACAATTTTTGTGTGGGAGGGAGAGAACTGGAAGCTGGCTGTTTTGAATGTTCCATATGGAAGATGTGGAGAAGCCTGGTGCTTGGCTCTCTAGACAGCTTGGTGGAAATATGCCGCCTTAACGGGCTGGTTGTATGTTCACTGTTGTTGCTTGAGCAAAATGCGTGGTCTTGTATTGAGTGTCTACCTATCTGTGGTGGTTGCTAGAGCTTAGCTGCCCAACTGATGGATTCATGGATACTAGCAATGTATGTATCCTGTCACCATTCTGTTATCCTTTTATGAAGTGTTGAGGATCCTGCTACAATATCATAATACAAAAAGGATTGATCTTTCCTCTTTCTCTCTCCCTCTCCCTCTCCCCCTCCCCCCTTTATTTTGTCTGAATAATCATTTCTCTGTTGGAGTCTATCCCAAAGCCAGATCCATCAACATATTAAAAGGCAATAGTGATTACGCTTCCTGCGTAGTACTGTTAATTCCTCAAAATTCACTCAAAATCACATCACTGTCATTAATGTTTAATAAATTCAATTTCCAAATGATGAAAGTGAGGCTTTGCTTGCCTAAAGTTATTATTGTTAATTATTAATTATTATTTAAATGATTACAAAATTCTCTTTTTTAAAAAAAACGTCTTTTGGGAGTCGGGTAGCGGGTTAAGCACACGGGGCACAAAGCTCAAGGACCAACATAAGGATCCCAGTTCGAGCCCCTGGTTCCCCACCTGAAGGGGAATCGCTTCACAGACGGTGAAGCAGGTCTGCAGGTGTCTGTCTTTCTCTCCCCCTCTCTGTCTTCCCCTCCTCTCTCCATTTCTCTCTGTCCTATCCAACAACAATGACATCAATAACAACAACAACAACTACTACAGCAACAATAAAAAGACAAGGTTAACGAAAGGGAAAATAAATGAATAAAATTTTAAAAATCTTTTAATTAATTAATTATTGGATAGAAGAAAAGAGAGAAATTGGGAGGGGAGGGAGACAGAGAGTCACCTGTAGGCCTTCTTCAGCACTCATGAAGCTTCCCCCCCTGCAAGTGGTGGCCAGGGGTTTGAATCTGGGTCCTTGTGCACTGTCATGTGTGCATTCAACCAGGTGTGCCACCTCCTGGTGCCTACAATTCTTTCTATACTTATCCTCTATAGTTGCTTAAAAGTTTTATTCTGTCTTACTGATGACAATCACACTAAGCTAGCTTCAGAGATTAAAGGTTAAGTCAGAATAGTTTAGCACCTCTAGATACTTCCAAATCAAGGGTCAGTTAAATGATTTAATCATTTGAAGATATTATACTTGGTACAGAATAAAGAATGGAAATTATACTCTGTCACATTTCTAACCACTCAAAAGGCTAAGAGGGAAAAACAATTTAGAGTGGTCTATGAAATAAAAGACCCATATTATGTACAGAAATAACGGAAACACTTCTGACCACCCACCCCACCCCCGTTTTGTTGACTTTGGTTTGGTGTTGAAGATGGTTGTCTTTTTATTTAGAGAAAAAGGAAGCCAGCTCATGGACAATTGAATGCATAGAGATGCCGGCAGGACTGCATTGCTTAGATGTCCCTATGCTGCTTGACTTTTGCTAGAAAGTCAAGTTGATAGGTGTAAATTATAATAAGGTTGTCAATAAAAAGTAAGATTGGGAGAGATCCTGGGTTCAAGACTTGTCTAATTCTCAAGGCAACCACTAACTATATTGTCTGAAAATATACACAATTTGTGGAGCTTGAACAAAGCCTGCTCCCATGAAACCTTTACTGTAAAGTACTAAATGAAACATCTAAAAAATGGAAAGAGAGAGACAGGCTGGGAGTATGGATCTACCTGTCAACGCCCACGTTCAGCGGGGAAGCAATTACAGAGGCCAGACCTTCCACCTTCTGCATCCCACAATGACCCTGGGTCCATACTCCCAGAGGATTAAAGAATAGGAAAGCTATCAGGGGAGGAGATGGGATACAGAGTTCTGGTAGTGGGAACTGTGTGGAGTTGTACCCCTCTTATCCTATGGTTTTGTCAGTGTTTCTTTTAAATAAATAAATAAATAGGTTTCTAGTGTCCTTTTGTGTGTGTGTGTGTGTGTGTGTGTGTGTGTGTGTGTGAATATACACTCAATATGAACTATACCCTCTCACCAAGTCATGAAGCCACACAGTGCAGTACTGCTTTCTCTACCCATATCCTTGCTCAACAGGTTTCTGGGACATAATGCTCTTAGATAATTGAAACTTTTTTTTATATTTTAATTTTTTTAATTTATAAAATGGAATATTGACAAGACCATAGGATAAGAGGGATACAATTCCACACAATTCCCACCACCAGAACCCCATATCTCATCAACTCCCTTGAAAGCTTTTTGTGTTTTATGCCCCTGGAGTATGAACCCAGGGTCATTGTGGGATGCAGAAGGTGGAAGGTCTGGCTTCTGTAATCGCTTCCCTGCTGAACATGGGCGTTGACAGGTTGATCCATACTCCCAGCCTGCCTCTCTCTTTCCCTAGTGGGGCAGGGCTCTGGGGAAGTGGGGCTCTAGGACACATTGGTGGGGTTGTCTGCCGAGGGAAGTCCAGTTGGCGTCATGGTAACATCTGGAACCTGGTGGCTGAAAAAGAGTTCAGATAAAAAGCAGAACAACTTGTTGACTCATCATGAACCTAAAGGCAAGAATATTGCAGATGAAGATTTGGGGTCTCCATTTTGAAAGAAAAGCTAGTAGGTCTATTTTAGGCATATTCCAAAGGGTCCATGGCTTTACTAGTTTTTGCCTGAGTTCGACAGCTAACATTGCAGGTGGACCCAAGGTATTATCTGGGGAGATGGTGTCAGAGTGGAAACTTTCTCTTTTTTTTATATATTTTTTAACATTAAAAAAATTTATTTCTTTATTCCTTTTTGTTGCCCTTGTAGTTATTGATGTCTTCGTTGTTGGATAGGACAGAGAGAAGTGTAGAGAGGAGGGGAATACAGAGAGGGAGAGAGAAAGATAGACACCTGCAGACCTGCTTCACTACTTGTGAAGTGACTCTCCTGCAGGTGAGGAGCTGGGGGCTCGAACCGGGATCCTTCTACAGGTTCTTGTGCTTTGCGCCACGTGCGCTTAACCTGCTGCTCTACCGCCCGACTCCCAGAGTGGAAACTTTCTACCCTTTGAGTAGCTTCTTCTCCCTATGCCCTCAGGATCCTCACTGAAGTCTTTGTTTCCATGACTTCCAGGATTTCAGATGTCTCATGGCAGGCAATAAACACCTGTCCTTTTGTGACTGGCTTCTTTTGCTTAGTGTTATGTCCTCCAGCTACCTCAGTGTCCTCACCTATGGCAAGAATAGCTCTTTCCTTCAGTGCTGAGTCAATATTCCCTTGCATGTCAATGGCATGCTCTCATTGTTCATCCATACCCCCCCCCATGTGTTTCGATTGTTTATGTGTCCTGGCCGTTGTGACCAGTGGTGAGAAGGACCATGTGACATACCTCGGATACCCTGATCTTTTAGTTCTTTTGTGTCTATACTCAGAAGTGGCATTTGGGAATAACTTTTGGGTGTTTTCTGAGCCCATTCATGTGGTCTGCTTTCCAGTTTCTTGTGAGTTCCTCAGAGTACTTGGTAATGTCATCATTTGCGTTTCACACATCTCTCATTGGCTGAAATGAAAACAAAGTTATTTAGGCTAAAGTCTGATTGAAGATAAAGCACTTAATTCATCTTGTCAGACCAGTGTGTACTTACTTGTCCTATTATCTTTGAATAGTTGTTTTTAATCGTCAGTGCCCATAGTGTTCTTGATAGTGGTAAACCACCAAATTCTGGTCTTTTCTTTTTTTTTTAAAATATTTATTTTATTTATTTATTCCCTTTTGTTGCCCTTGTTGTTTTATTGTTGTAGTTATTATTGTTGTTGTCGTTGTTGGATAGGACAGAGAGAAATGGAGAGAGGAGAGGAAGACAGAGAGGAGGAGAGAAAGATAGACACCTGCAGACCTGCTTCACCGCCTGTGAAGCGACTCCCCTGCAGGTAGGGAGCCGGGGTTCGAACCGGGATCCTTATGCCGGTCCTTGTGCTTTGCGCCACCTGCGCTTAACCCGCTGCGCTACAGCCTGACTCCCTGGTCTTTTCTTTAAGTGTTTTCTCTTTTGTGGACCTTGTTGATTATCACATTGTTGTTGTTGTTGGATAGGACAGAGAAATGGAGAGAGAACAGGAAGACAGAGAGGGGGAGAGAAAGATAGACACCTGCAGACCTGCTTCACTGCCTGTGAAAGCGCAAGCCCAGCTGGTGGGAACCTGGGACCTTGAACTGGTCCTTGTGCTTTGCACCATGTGAGCTTAACTCACTGCACCACTTCCTGGCTCCCAAATTCTGGTATTTTCATCAGATTTTTAAATATATTTAAGTATATTGTTGTGAAAGGAAGAGTCACATTAGGTGCATCCTTACAAAATGATAGGGTTTATAGACTGTCTCAGGGCCAGAGGGTGGTGCATCTGGCTAAGCTCACGCACTACAGTGCTCAAGGACCCAGATTCAAGCCCCTAGTCCCCAGCTACAAGGGGAAAACTTCATGAGTGGTGAAGCAGGGCTGCAGATGCCTCTCTCACCTGCCCCTCTCAATATCTCTTTCTATCTGATAATAAATAAATAAAAGTATTTTTTAAAAACTGTCTCTAAGATTTTTTTAAAATTTATTATTGTCTTTTATTGGTTGGAGAGGGACAGCCAGACATTAAGAGTAAGGGGGAGATAGAGAGGGAGAGAGACAGAGAGACCCACAGCCCTGCTTCACTGTTTGTGAAGCTTTCCACCTGTAGGTGTGTTTTACCTTAAATAATGTTAGTGATTTGAGCAAGAACTGTTACGTCCTTCTTGGAATTGACATCAGCATTTTGTAGAGATGGTCGGTAAGCAATTTGTGTGGAATATACTTGGCTGATTCCAATGTGACGATCTCTTTCGAAACGATTTAGGCAAAAACAAAACAAAACAAAACAAAAAAACGATAGGACTCGAATGATTTGTAATAATCGTTCATAAATCAGTGTGGGGAAATGAAGGGAAGTGGTGTATTATTGTTATTGTTTTCATATGTGTTCCTGTAAAAAGTGAAGCTTGCCTCTTTTGGGAACAGTTTTAAATGTTCTGCCAAAAATCCTTTCTTAAAATGTGTCCTTAAAGAATCACATGTACCAGTTATAATTCACCAGGGTCTCTGCCATTCTAACAGGGTACTAAGGCCTCTGTGCAAACATATTTGCTTTGTTTTTAAACTGGAATTGGCTCTTAACAAGATGTTAGTGAAAGCAATAGAGACTCTTTTGGCCTTCCCAAGGCACAAAATGATAAGAAACTGAGTCTGTAGCCTCTAGTGATGATACATTTTAAACTTTTATCATAGGGTGTTTTCTCTTTCTTTCTTTCTTTCTTTCTTTCTTTCTTTCTTTCTTCCTTCCTTCCTTCCTTCCTTCCTTCCTTTCTTTCTTTCTTTCTTTCTTTCTTTCTTTTTTCCTTCCTTCCTTTCTCCTTCCTTCCTTCCTTCCTTTCTTTCTTTCTTTCTTTCTTTCTTTCTTTCTTTCTTTCTTTTTTCCTTCCTTCCTTTCTTCCTTCCTTCCTTCCTTCCTTCTTTCTTTCCTTTCTTTCTTCCTTTGTGTCTGTAATGGTATTAAAATTTCTTCCAGGGAGTCAGGCAGTAGCGTGACAGCTTAAGCTTAGCACATGGCTCAAAGTGCAAGGGCCGGACTGGTATAAGGATCCCGGTTGGAGCCCCTGGCAGAGGGGATCGCTTCCCAAGCAGTGAAGCAGGTCTACAGGTGTCTCTCTTTCTCTCCGCCTTTCTGTCTTCCCCTCCTGTCTCGAGTTCTCTCTGTCCTATTCAACAAAAACATCAATGGCAACAATAACAATAACGACAACAACAAGGGCAACAAAATGGGAAAAACTGGCCACCAGGGGCAGTGGATTCGTAGTGCCTTAGCAATAACCCTGGAGGCAAAAAATTAAAAAAAAATTCTTCCAGTCACATATGCCTAGTGATTCCACAGTGAGTGGGGGAATTGAGGCTTTCATTGTCACCGTCTAACCCTTCATCATGTTTGACTAGTTTTCCATTTGAACACTCTGGATACATTTCTTTTCCCCTATAGTAGATAAGTATATTTACCTGTATCTGTATCTGTCTATCGGTAAAACAAAATATTGACTGCCTGCAGTATTGATTTCTAAGCATTCTAGAAAGAGCAACTACATTTTACAACACCCCCACCCACCTACCCACCACTTACTCAACCTCCAGTGTTAGCGCTTAGAGAACTTCTGCCGCTGCAATTTTCTTCCTGCTCCTACTCCTGCCTTTTATTTCACTCCAGTTAAGACTTTCCACTCAGGTTCTAGTGATTCCACTCTCTCTTGGCCAGGGAGATAAGTGACTTTGGTATTGTCCTGAAACAGATGCAGAGACAGATAAATATAGAGAAAGAGAGATCAGAACACTGCTCAGCTCTGGCTGACTGTGGTGCTGGGGATTGAACCTGGGACCTCAGAACCTCAGGCAGGAGAGTCTTTTGCAGAACCATGATGCTGTCTTCCTCGCCTGTTCCATACATTGGTGCTCAGTTTCTTTGCATATAGGCAAATAAAATGATATGAGCCTCCCTGCCACATTTCACTCCTGGTCTGAAGCATGATGTTGGCAGAGTTCTCCTAGCTCATGGTTCCTGCCTCTTTCCACACTTAGAGATAGTGTGAGCTCATGTGTGATAACAGCGTAGCGTTGGTCATAGGAAAAAGTAGTATTGAGATCTCACCCCAGAGCTCTGGCTGACTGGAGTCCATTGGTTACCCCCTTTTTTTAAAAAAAAAATTTATAAAAAGCAAACATTGACGAAACCATAGGATAAGAGGGGTATAACTTCTCACAATTCCCATCATCAGAACTCTGTATCCCATCCCCTCCCCTTGATAGATTTCCTCTTCTTTAACCCTCTGGGAGTATGGACCTAAGATTATTGTGGGATGCAGAAGGTCAGGCTTCTGTAATTGCTTCCCTGCTGCACATGAGTGTTGACGGGTTACCCCTTTTCTTGAGTCACAGAGAAGAATCTTAAAGAACATCAGTGTGCTTGCCACTTCAGGCCTTTTGACACTTCTGTATCACACATTGTGAGCCCAGGTCTGCTTCACAGTCTGAGAATCAGAGCCCGGACCTGAGCTGGGAGAACAGCAGAGCACTTCTTTCTGCCACAAAACAGTGGGATATATTAGGGCATAGGGGACAGCATAGTGGTTATGCAAAAGGACTTTCAAAGCTCCTGCTCTGGGATCCCAGGTTCAATCCCCTGTATCACCATAAGCCAGAGCTGAGCAGTGCACTGGTATCTCCCTCTCTATCTCTGTCTCTCTCTGTCTCTTCTCACTCTCATTAAAAATTAAAATATTATTTAAAGAGAAGGTAGACCATGAATGTTCTTTAACTATGCTCTGTCCTGGAAAATCTTCCATTTCATTTTAGTGTCCTAGTTTATCTTTTATTCTCATCAGATGGGATTATCCTGGAGTTGGAGAAAATCATCTTCAACACTTCTATTTTTATGCCTTTACTTTCTGGGTGGTGGGGGTGGGGTGTATTATGATTTCAGTTGAGTTTGATGAAACTAGGTGAAGGCGTGAAATGCTGAATAGTAATAGAAATACTGGCTACTTTTCTCTATAAAACATTCTTTCAAAAGCCAAGCTACACTATATTTCAAAAGTAATATATGCACATAGCAAATTGGAATCCATAAACAAGCTTAGGATAGAAAGTTGTTTAAGAAACCTTCTTCCCCATTCAGTTCATTTTCATATCAAGGGGTAGCTCATGTCATTCTGTTTTTGTTTGTTTGTTTGTTTGAACCAGAGCACTGCTCAGCTTTGGTTTATGGTGCTGTGGGGGATTGAACCTGGGCCTTCAGAGCCTCAAGCATGACAGTCTCTTTGCATAAATATGCTATATACCCCCATTCACTTATGTCACTCTAGACAAATGCCTATTTCTGAAAAACATTTCTCAGGACAGAAGAAATAAAAACTTACCCCTGGATATTTATGGAAAGTTTTATTTGGAGTCGGGCATAGCACAGCGGGTTAAGTGCACATGGTGCAAAGTGCAGGGACAGGTTAGAATCCCGGTTCAAGCCCCCGGCTCCCCACCTGCAGAGGAGTTGACTCACATGCAGTGAAGCAGGTCTGCAGGTGTCTCTGTCTCTCTTCCTCTCTATCTCCCCCTTCTCTCTCAATTTCTCTTTGTCTCTATCTGATAGCAAATAAATAAACAAAAAAGTTTTATTTGTATTCTTCCAGTTGAATGCTTGTTATATTGGAACAATAAATGATGAACTGACTGAATTTAAAAAAGAAAGGAAGGAAGGAAGGAAGGAAGGAAGAAAGGAAGGAAGGAAGGGAGGGAGGGAGGAAGGAAGGAAGGGAGGGAGGGAGGGAGGAAGGAAGGAAGGAAGGAAAAGAAACCCTCTCAAATGACCTGTGTGATTATCAGCAGAGGATGGGACTTGGGTCTTTGAGACTCTGGGTTCACTCCCTGGAACTTCACCTAGAGGAGAAGTACTGTGCCTTGACCTCTTTCTCTCCCTCTCTGTTTGTTTCCTTTTACTCTGAAAGTTACATCTATAGTAATTAAAAAATAAAATAGAGTCGGGCGGTAGCGCAGCAGGTTAAGCACACGTGGTGCAAAGCTCAAGGACTGGTGGAAGGATCCTGGTTCAAGCCCCCAGCTCCCTACCTGCAGGGGAGTCACTTCACAGGCAGTGAAGCAGGTCTGCAGGTGTCTGTCTTTCCTCCTCTCTATACTCCCCTCCTCTCTCCATTTCTCTCTGTCCTATCCAACAATGGCGACAACAAGAATAAGTACAACAAGAAAACAAGGGCATCAAAAGGGAATAAATAAATAAATAAAATAAATAAAAATGAAATAAAATACTCCTGTGGGCTTTGAGCTGGGGAGTCAACTATCAGGAGGTTTATTACATTGCAGGTTACTTAGGGACAGCAAAATGGGCAAAAGGCCAAAGTCCATGTTACTAGAGCTTGTCTACACATGTTCAGGTCCTGGGGGAGGCTGCATGGAGGGTCTCAAGGAAAAGGAGAGTAGGCAAGGGAGCAGGAACAGAGGGCGACTTTGTCAGACGCTCCTTAAGTCACCTACTATACATCCACAGTCCCCTGTGGGTATGTCAGCCCTATGCTAATTCTGTTCATTCCCCAACAACCTCTGTAGGCAAAGGAAGTGTAAGGCCTGGCATTTCTGGCTGTGAATCATGGCTCACACTACATTCTTTTTTTACATTTTTTTTTTTTTTTTTTTACAAAAATAGATATTTATTCTCTCACAGTCTGGAAGTCAGAAGTCTGAAATAAAGTTATTGGCTGGATGGGTTTCTCCTAAAGAATGAATTCATCCCATACCATTCTTTGAGCAGGTATTCTATGAGCAGGTATTCTATGCTTTGTACTGCATAACCCAACATCCTCGAGGAAACACTCACGAAAGACATGTCTCTGATATCTGATTACTGTAAAAAATGGCGACTACTCCCTAGCACTGCAAAAACGGTCTCATCTGTTTTCCATCTACACCATGCCTCGGCCTCGCGTGAGCTTAATGTGCAGCTTGACGATACGAGAATCCGGCATGAAGCCCAGCCAGTCTATCTTGGCGTTACTCTCGATCGCACCCTGTCATTTCACAAACATCTCATAAAAACTGCAGCAAAGGTGGGTGCGAGGAATCACATCATTGCAAGACTGGCCAGCTCCTCATGGGGCGCGAGCGCTTCCACACTACGATCATCCTCTCTGGCATTATGCTATTCCACTGCAGAATACTGTGCCCCAGTATGGTTCCGTAGTCCCCATGTCCACTTGGTCGATTCCAAATTATATTCCTCCATGAGGATAATTTCTGGAACCATCCGTTCCACCCCAGTTCCATGGCTGCCAGTTCTTAGCAACATCACCCCGCCAGATATTCGTCGGGATGCGGCATCATCTAAGTTCATTTCCCACGTCTACGCTCGACCGGACCTGCCAATATACACGGATATCTTCGCCCACCCTGTCCAACGCTTGACGTCTCATCACCCAATCTGGTCCCCTACGCCTACACTGAATTTCTCTGTTCCAGTCTCTTGGAAACAGAGTTGGCAGTCAGCTGAGGTAAAGAACAAACACCTCATCACAGACCCCTGCAAGCATCAACCCGGCTCTGACCTAGCACGTTATGATTGGGCCCTCCTCAATCGCTATCGAACAGGCCATGGCCGGTGCGCCGCTATGTTCCATCGCTGGGGAGCCAGAGACGACCCGAACTGCCTCTGCGGCTACAGACAGACTATGACCCACATAGTCAACGACTGCCACCTCTCCAGATTCAAAGGAGGTCTTGAAACTTTACATCAGGCTCAACCTGACGCTGTTGACTGGCTACGGAAGAAGGGCAAACGCTAGAAGAAGAACCCAACTTCTGCCTCAGTTTCTGCTTCATCTTCTCTTGTGTCTGAGCCTTTCTTTCATCTTCCTCTCCCCCTCCTTTGTCTCCTTCATCTTCTTTTTCTCTTATTTATTAAATGGAAACATTGACAAGAACATAGGATAAGAGGGGTACATTTCCACACAGTGTCCACCCCCAGAGCTCTATATCCAATCCTCTCCCTTGATAGCGTGACTATTTTTATCCTTCTGCGTGTATGGACCCAGGGTCATTGTGGAATGCAGAAGGTGGAAGGTCTGTTCTTCCCCGCTGAACATGGTCGTTGGCAGGTTGATCCATACTCCCAGCCTCTGTCTCTCTTTTCCTAGTGGGGAAGCAGGGCTCTGGGGAAGTAGGGATCCAGGACACATGGTGGGATTTTCTGCCCAGGGAAGTCAGGTCGGCATCATGGTAGCATCTGGAACCTGGTGGCTGAAAAAGAGCTAAGAAATAATGAAGAACAAATTGTTGACTAATTATTGACATAAAGGCATGAGTTTTGCAGATGAAGATTGGGGTCTCCATTTTGGAAATAGCTAGTAGATCTTTTTTTAGGTATATTCTAGAGGGCCCATGACTTTACTAGTTTTTGTCTGAGCCAGACATCTAATATGCAGGTGGACCCAGGTTATTGTCTGGGGAGATGGTGTCATAGTTGGAAAAAGGGCTAGAAAGCTGGATCAGGGAAGAGAGTCGCTCCCAAACATGGGGAGAGTATCTAAATATTGTTGACTGTAAGCCCCATCAATTTGATTTGAGGCCCATATTCAGCACAGGAGCCTGTGTAACCTCTGCATCCCTGCAGGTCTGGGCTCACATTCTGTGGTCACAGCTAGGAACTTTCCAGGCTGTACTAATTATATATATATATATTTTAAATCTTTTTATTTTTATTTTTATTTATTAGATAGAGACAGAGAGAAATTGAAAATGGAAGAGAAAATAGAGAAACACTTGAAGCCCTGCTTCACCACTCATGAAGCTTTCCCTCTACAGGTAAGGGGACCAGGGGCTTGAATCTGGGTCTTTGCGCACTGTCATATGAGCACTTTGCCAGATGTGTCACCGCCTGGCCCCCTCACACTCTAGTCTTGAATTTTGGTCCCTGTGTATTCAGCATGGAAGCAGGAAGTCTGTGGCCATGCCCGTGGTGTGTCCTGTCAAGCTGGATTCAGGTATGCTATATAGCTTTATTCTGGCCATGTGAAGAGAACGGTGTTCTCGTTATCATAGGGATTGTGTAGGAAGAAGCATGGATACGTGGCAGTGGGATGACTTCTTTTAAATTGCCGTAAACTTTCTTCATGTGCACCTCTCACATGCACTCTAAGTTTAAAGCAATGGGAGGTTTGACTTTGGTGTGGAAGAGGTTATCAATGTGTTTTTCTATTACTGGCATACAGAGAGAGGGGGGAGAGAGGGATGGAGGGAGGGAGAGAGAGAGAGAGAGAGAGAGACCTCAAGGGCAGTGAATCTTCCTTCAATGCCGGGGGTTGGGGGAGAGGGTAGCCTTGATTCTGGCTTGTGGTTGTACAGAAAGCTTGTCTACCAGACCACTGCTCAACAGTGGAGATTGAACCTGGGACTCTGTAGCCTCAGGCACAAGATCCTTTTGCATAACTATTATGCTCTCTGCCTGCCAGATAGAAAGATGTTTATGGTCTGAGGGTAGTGAAATCATGTATGGGTGAGGCTCCAGCACAGCAGAAGTCAAATGAAAATATCATTGTTGGGAGTCGGGCGGTAGTGCAGTGGGTTAAGTGCATGTGGTGTGAAGCGCAAGGACCGGCTTAACAATTCCAGTTTAAGCCCCGGCTCCCCACCTGCAGGGGAGTCACTTCACAAGCTGTGAAGCAGGTTTGCAGGTGTCTATCTTTCTCTCCCCCTCTCTGTCTCCTCTCTCGATTTCTCTCTGTCCTATCCAACAACAACAACAACAATAATAACCACAACAATGATTAAAAAAAAAAAAGTATCATTGTTTTTGGAATGGCTACAAATACTGTGGACAAATACCAAATATGCAGTCTCTTTCCTGTCCACTAATTTCTCACTTGCTAGCTGTGAAAATGTGGGCCATTTACTTCCTTGTACCTTATGTTTTCATATATGCATAAGAGAAAAAAATACACACTTATATTTTATCTCTCTATACACACACACACACGCACACACAAATAGACATTCATTGTTGTGGTTTCAGCTGGCTTTTTCAGGTAGAAAGACAGACAGAGAAAAGAGAGACAACACAGCAGTGAAGTTTCTCCCAGTGCCCTGGGGCCCTGAGCTCCAACCTGAGTCCCTGGCATGCCAGAACAGACATGCTTTGCCCCCGGGTAAGCTATCCTATTGACACCTTTCAGATATTTGTAATGAAACTGCATGAAGATTGCACATGCTGAAAACTGCTGGTCAAATCCTGTTGGCTATGTAGTAGTTGCTCAGTAAATGTCATTTTTGTTCATTGTGATAATGTCGGCAGTCCTTGGTGAATCAAAGATTAAGATGCCCGGATGAGGTCCTCTTACAGCCCTGTGCCAAGTCTGATTTTGACCATCTGTCTTGTGAAAGAGAGGCCAACACAGCTGATTGCTGAAATAATACAAAATGAAAATATTTAACACACTACAGTGTACAAGGACCCACGTTCAAGCCCCTGGTCCCCACCAGCAGA